>NW_013667073.1:139049-148950 GCF_000517525.1 Limulus polyphemus
GTTTTTAGTAATATTCCTGAGACTTTGGAATCCCGTGTGGAGTCAGTACGACAGCACACTACCCTTTCTTTTTGGTGGATCATTTGTCTCATTCTGAGCTTTGACACACCCCTATTAATGTTTCCCCTCCAGCTCCTTTCTAGCCTTTACCTGTTCCTCCTGCCAGGGGTTCCTCATCTCATCATTTTGTTTGATGCAGATGGACACATTGCCAAAAGTACTAGTGACTACCCGGTGGGTTCCGATCCAGTGGGGGCTAGTTGTCTGATTTTGTTCCTCTTTGGTGACCTTTCATCACAGATCTGTTGGTTATTCAGGTTTTATCTAAGGGACTTGTCATACAATCTCTTTCCCCTCCTCTGTTATCTCTGATACCCATTTCCTTTCCATTGCTTCAGGATCCTACCACAGTCAGTGTCTGTCAGAGGCAGTACAAGATCTTCTCTCCCAGTAGGCCATTGAACCAGTCAATCATCCATCCCCAGGTTTTTATTCCAGGCTGTTTGTAGTACCCAATAAAACCAGAGACTGGCAGCCTGTGATCGATTTGTTCTGCCTCAATCAATTTTTGGTTCTACCCTGATTTACATGGAGTCTTTTCTCATCCTCAGGTGGGCTTTTTCTCCTGGTTTGGGGATGACAAAGGTAGACGTCGGGAATGCTTATCTGCATATCCCGATATCTCGTCAGTCAATACGCTGTCTTTGGTTCATTCATCATGGGGTATTTTATCAATTTCATGCCCTGCTCTTCGAGCTTGCTTCAGCCATGAATGTCTTTTGTTGGGTGGTCAAGGCATTTGCCCGACATTTACATGCTCAAGGGTTGTGCTTCTATCATTACATGAATGACTGTTAGCTCATTCCAAACAGGAGTCCACCCATTAAACTCATCGACTCTCCTGGAGGCAGTTCAAGTGGACTGGTTAATGAATTTGATCTTGTTCCATTTGAGTGTTTTTTCAACAATCATCTCAGTTAGGCACAACTTTCCCTCTTTCAGTTCTACACGCCCTTACTGCTTCCTCTCTTATAGCTCATGAAGGTCTATCGCTTTTGGGATGTGGTCTTCCATGGAAGCTGTTATCCCCTTGGGTCGAGCACATATGTGGTCTCTTCAGTGGACTCTGCACAACCAATGGAATATTGTGCAGGATCCATTGGAAGCTCCTATTTCCTCTCCTCCTTCCCTTTTAGACAATCTGCATTGGTGGTTGGACAAGACTCACATGTCGGTGGGTGTTCTGCTTTAAGGGAAGCATCTGTGAAGATATGTAAATCCAGACCAGAGGGAGCAGGGCTGTGGGTGGATCAGCAAGAAGCTTCAGGTTGGTGGTCTCTGACCAAAAGATCTTACCATATCTACATGCTGGAGCTTCTGGTTGTAAATCATGCCTTGGATGATTTTCTTCATCTTTCAAGGAAATGTCTGGTCATAATCCATTCCGACAATTCTACACTGGTGGCTTATCTCAATCACCAAAGTGGCACCTGTTCTTGTTCCTTTTGTGGGTCTTCTTTTTTGGGCCCACACACTCGGTATTCATATCATTGCACGTCATTTTCCAGGTGCATTCAATCTTGTTGCAGATTGGCTTTCCCATCCAGACAAAGTTTATCCAACACAGTAGTCTCTCGATCCTCTTGTTTTCTGGTGGCTATGCCTTCAGTGGGGGTACTCTTCACCTGGACGTGTTTCCCACATCTCTCAATACCAAAGTACCTCCAGTTCTCCATCCCCTTGCTCTGGCTGTCAATGCTTTCAGTCAAGATTGGACTAATAGATACCTGTATGTTTATCTTCCAATCCATCTTCTTCACAGGGTGGTCTCAATCATCCATGGCACTCCATGTGAAGTCTTTCTGATTGCTAATTACTGTCCAGCACAGTCGTGGTTCCCACGGCTGCTCCTGCTCCAATCTGTCCCTTTGTTACCTCTTCCTCTGACTCCATCCCTACTACATCAACCTCAGTCACCAGCATTTCATCCAGCCCTTCCCATCCTTTGTCTTCACACCTGGCAAGGGGATCTGGTTTGTCCCAAAGGGTAGTTTATTTTTTAGCTTGTCCCATTCGCCTTTCCTCTAGGGATGTTCATCAATGTAAGTGAAATATTTTCTACTGTTGGTCTTTGGGTCAGGTGTTTTCACCTGCTAGACCTACAGTTCCTCATAATATGAATTTGATCATGGGTTTTCAGTCTCCTTCATCTCAGGTTATTGGGCTGCCTTATTTCACATTTTTCTTTTTTCTCCTGGTACCGTAAAGTTTTTACTTCTCCTACCCTTTCTCTCTTATTGTGTTCCTTCTGGATTAGTCTTCCACATCTGTGTGCTGTCTTTCTAGATTGGGATAATAATGTGATTCTTCACTGCCTCACTTTGCCTTTGTTTGAACCACTGTTCTCGTGCTTGATTTTGCATTTATCCCTTATGTCTTATTTCCTTCTCCTCTTAGCCTATGGACGATGTAGGTCAGATTTATATGCCATCAACATCTCACATACTCTATATCATTCCGCATATATATTCTTCCTTCATTCCATTTCCCATCTTTATTTTCAGTTGGATCCAGATTGGCTACTTTGTCCTGTCCATGCTGTTTATTGTTATGTTACCTGCACGGTTTCATCCATGGTGACTGTTCATGCTTATTCATTCCTTGGCATACATTCTCTGTTTGTGACCTTTCTCCTTCCACCATGACCATTTGGGTTCAGCTTTTAATTTGATTGGCTTATTCTTCCTTATTGTCTTCTTCCCGTACTCTGTTCCAGGTGTCTTCTCATCAGATCAGACACCTTAACTTTTCCCTGCCATCTGCATCAGATTACTGTATCTTCATCTTTGGGTTATTGTCGTCCACCTGTAGCCATTCTTCAGACTTTGGTGAGACTTTGACTGGGTAGGTTATCTTTTATATCTATATCTCTTCTTTTTCAGGAGATTTTTCCTTTATATTTTTTTACACTGTCTGTGGTGAGTGATGCATGACCAGGTGTACTTACAAATAGTCAAACCTGCATTTTAAGGCCATGATGACTTAACAGTTATAATTTCCATGGCCACTAAATGCACACTGCTGAGATGGGGTATTTCACAAGATTGCTTATAGGTTTATCCTCGTGATATATTTGCTTCATTGTTGCCTGATGAAGGCTCCGGCAAGAGGGTGGAAAGCTCGTAAATAAAAGTATTTTAACATAGAAAAAAGTTCATGTTATATTCTACATAGTAAGAATTGTTGTTGTACTCATCAATATATACTGTCATTTATAACATCAGACATATGTATAGCACAACACAAGGTCGCTATTCTAATTGCATATCAAAGGCTATATTAGCTACTAAAGCAGCAAAGCTATGTAGTACTGTACCTTGGTCATCATGTGCCAGTCCTCTTCTTTTAATGGCAAAAACATTTGT
The DNA here is from genome assembly GCF_000517525.1 of Limulus polyphemus. Lineage (NCBI taxonomy): Eukaryota > Metazoa > Arthropoda > Merostomata > Xiphosura > Limulidae > Limulus > Limulus polyphemus. The sequence goes on from NW_013667073.1 coordinate 142,475, forward strand.
ATATCGATGCAATCAGTTTCACATAGGTGCTTTTATTCTGTTCAGTAAGAAGTGTCGAAGATCTAGCTTATATATGGTGTACTGTGTAGTCTTGTGAGCCAGACTCTTACTCGTATAGAGGGTAATTTTCAAATGGGTTTAACATTAGTACAGTTCTCAGCTCCTTCTATAAATCCTCCTTTCTAGAAAGAACTAAATATGACATCCACATATATAAACTATCCAAATCATAATGCTTGCATTAAACTTAAACTGAAACATTAATGTATATCTAACAGCTAAATGTGATTCTGGGCACAAGCAAGCTTCACCATGTAACAGAAATAAAACTATAAAGTGATTGTAGGTTTGAAATTTAAGCATATTTCTAGGTTTTTATTTTCGTACAAAGAATTGCCACAATATGCTCTTTACCATTAAACTCACATTCACACAGTCTAGATCTAAATAATCTTTTGATAAATATCTATACCCCAACATAAGTCTAGAACATTCCATGTAATACTAGCTATTCTAATGCAATAATGCTCAAATAAAACAATGTGAAAAGTTCTGTGAAGTTCTAGTAACATGAGGCAACAATAGCTAATTCATAGCAATTGAACTTACACACTATACAACGTATGATTCATAAACAATTACGTAAACCAACTTGTTTAAAGTGAAATTGTCACAGACTGTATTGTAATTACAGAACAAAGAAGAATAATTTGTCTTGTCAATTGTGTTCTAAAGTAATTGAACCAGGCTGTGTGGACTTTTAACGAAAAAGAGAATTATTTAAAGCTCTGGATACGACTGTGATAACCAACAGTGTAACACACATTTGTATATATGTTGATTTGTTTTATTATTATGTTATTTTAAAACTAGTGTATTATGTTGCTGTTTGTTTATTGTTGTAATTTATCACAAACACCTACTGTAAAGATTTGTTTGTTTGTTTGTAATTAAGCTCAAAGTTACACAATGGGCTATCTGTGCTCCACCCACCATGGGTATCGAAACCCTGTTTCTAGTGTTGTAAGTCTGCAGATATACCTCTGTGCTACTGGGGAGCATACTGTAAAGAATCTGGCTTACAAAATCTGACTGTAGCAATATGGCTTTGGGCTTCCAATTATAAAATGTCAACAGAAGCCATTTCATGTGACCATTTCAAGTCAAAAATACTAATGCTTCATCAAAAGAATATTAACTATGTAGGAAACGTTAAATACCATAAGTAGCTGCACAATAACTACATAAGCATAATATTTTTACATCACAAAGATGTGGTTTGGTCAAATCCCCTCCTTGCATATTTGCATGCTCTTGCTGAAAAAACATATAAAGCTGTGTTTTCTCTGATATATAGTATGAGTCTTTCCTTTACTTTTGCCCTTCCATGAAAATTCACTACCTGCTAAATATTTCAATGTCAAAACTGAAACATTCACTCCCAATTATTAATGAAAATAACAGGTACACTGTATTCACAATTTAATACATTACAGACCATTAACTACTGCTAACCAAGACTTAACATTCAGATCAAATCTTATATTTCCATTCATATGTTGCTTAATAGTCATATTCTTTTTTAATGGATTTACTTGTGTCATCCAACACTAATAAATGAATTTATGTAATGTTCTGACATGTATGTGATGCACACACATTTATTTATACACGTTAATTGCCATACATATAAATCTTCATTACACATTGTCGCACACACTAATAACTTAAACAGACTACCTCTGGCTCCTGCACAAATTACTTTGTAATCATCTCAGGTTACACTATGCAGGCTACATTTGAATAACTACAATACAATAATATAGTTCTATATAGGAGGCATCAAGCTCAACACGCTTTTCTTTTCAAACATCACAAAATGAATAATTACTAACTCAGGTAAACTAATACTTTTTGGCTAAAATTCTCATAACTTAAGGTGAATATTTGTATTACAGTATATTTCAATATACACTGACCAAATACATCTCCCTCACATGAATTCTGATCACTGAACATGATTGCCCTTTCAGATATAAAAGTGTTTTTGTCTTAGTTGGACTTGATTAACATCTCTTCTGACTATTGATCAACCCAAAGTTCATAAGTCATGCACTGGCACAACTTGTCGACATATACAAGTGCTTTCTCATTCTCCTTGGTTGCTATAACATACATTTATGGACCTACTCAGCCTCCTCATTGGTATATTTATTCCTTCATTGTTTTATTGTATCACCTCTTCCATTATGAGGCTGCTTTTCCTATTTGTTGGTCCTCCAGTGGGACAGAGGTAAAGTCTACAGACTTACAACACTAAAATCCAGGGTTTGATTCCCTGCATTGGACCCAGCAGATAGCCCAAAGTGGTTTTGCTCTAACAAAACAAACGAACCTATCTGTTGATGTGTAAACTCCATGCTCATTAATGAATGCTGACCTACCACTTCACATAAACTTTTAAACGTTGTGGGATGTCTCTCTGGGTGAAGGGCCATATGTCATGTCTAAAAGTATATTTGGTGAACAACCTGTTGATATCTCTTCAGTTTCATGGTATGCCATCATGATGTTGGGTGATTTTCATCACAGTTGGTATTACTAGGATTAAAAACTTAGCAAGTATACACTTGACTGTCTGTATCTCCTAGTTCCAATAAACTGTCAGACTAGGAATGATAAATGAAGTCTGCATCTGTAACACACCTAACACATTACACAAATTAGAGAACAGCTGTTAGCTTCCTGATCCATGTGGATCTCTTCATGTGATTTGAATTGGACTATCTAATACTCTGCGAGGGCATTCAGCCATGGTCTGTACAGATGTATTGACCTATATATAAGCTTCAGCCTACTTCATGGAGTTGATGACCACAAATGTATAGTGGTGACCTCGTTTTGTCTTCTGGAGTGGATCAGCTATATCCAAGGCTACTCTTTGCAGAGGAAAACCAACAATTCTTTGCTAGAGTACATCCTGTTTATGCCAACTTTTTCTCTGGATGGCACACACCATACACTGTTCACATTAGCACTTAATGTCTTGTCTATGATGCAGTCAGAAGAAGAACTTCAAACACTATCTCAAGTGCATGTAACACATTCATTCTCTCCAATCTTTGTGTTTTGCAAAGTCTGGAGAATCTGATGCTTCAAAGTTCTGGGGAATACTAGCAGCAAAACAAACTGAGAAACACTATTTGTTGGTTGGTAACAACAGTACAGCACATCTTCTTGCACTCATAACTGGTTGTACAAGTGCATGTTGTGTGACTGTTGCTCAACCATTTCCAATGAGTAAAGGTCTTAAATGCAAAGAATATTTGAAGAAAGATCATATCAATATAAAAGAAAGGACAGGTATTAATCTATATATAATTATCTAAAATTATGTGTAGTGCAAACAAAAGCTAAAATCTTTCAAAGCTAAGTCCGTAAAATTTGAATATACTTTTAGTAGTGGCTTTTTGGCTTCACCTATGAAACTGTATTTATAGAGTGACTTAGGAGTTTAAGAATCTAGAATAAAGTGGAAATTACATTATTGTTAATATTTATATCAACTACAAATTCTGTTTAAAATTAATTATATTATTTGATCTTCTTCATTTGACTTTACTCCCATCTAGTTTTGAGATTGACTGTTTGGGTATTTTTGTATTAGTTAAGAATTTTTACTCTCAAGTGGTTGACTCTGACAGCAAACTGTTGATTTGAGTTGAGCACCATAACCACCAGGCTATGCAGGGCTTTATTATGTTATTTTATGTCCATCAACTTGGTTTTAACAGAAATATAAACAGAACAACTTGAAAATTGCAATGTTTAAAAATTGTAATTGAGTTCCTTACAGAGTGTAATAATATAGAATGTTTTTCCAAATGAAAACAAAGTTATTGGCTGCTTTATCTGCTGGTTTTATGACAGATTTGTTATGTAAAAATGTGAAAGATTCTATCCTATCTTTTTAATGAAGCATTTATGTGAAAGTGTTAGCATACATTTTTTTCAAAAACTGATTCTTTTGTTGATTTTTTCTTCTCTCTCTGTTCAAAGCATTTTGAAAATTGATTAATATATATATTTTTTATATTTTGCTTCTGTTTGATAATAAACATTTAAGCGATTAAACCAAATTGGTTTTTTATGTGTTCCCAGTTAAGTTTCCGATGTTCAGAAAATTTAGGTTCCTTACTCATCAAAAAGAGTTAAATTTTCATTTCAGAAAATGTTGGGGTTTTTCAGTGTGGTATTTGAATAGGTTTCTGTCTTCTTGTAGTCTTATAATTATTATTCTGAATTCTACATAAAACATGGTTAAGAAAACTGTTCAGTTGACCTTTCTCAAGTTACCTTTGTTTGTTTATTGTTTCCTGAAATATATAATATCTACTACCAATTGGAGAGAGCATTGCGTAATATAACATTATGTAAAAATGTCAACAGCAATGTTCTTCAGTGGTTGTTCAGCTGATATCTAGAGGTTACAGCCCCACCTTTGTTGTAATGGGAATGACCAGTCATATGGGTAGAGTATGTTATGCTAGGTTAATGCAAGATTTCTTCATAACTAAAAATCTGGTATTTAGACAGTCTATGTGTTTTCAACCTGAACCAGTAGATGTAACCATCTGAAATGAGAAATGTGATTACACACACTGTGTTACATTATTTAATAAAGATTATGCATTCTTTCTACATTTATGTCAACTCTCATTAATCTGTTTAACATTGACCGGGTTAGATAAGAGTTCTAGTAATACTTTGTAGTTGATATCTCAAATTAATCTCCAGTTATTTTGCATAATTATATGATAGCTCAAATAAATATTCATTTTGAAATACCTGTGTATACCACACCAGTAATGATATGCTGAGTTGTGGTGTAAATGTAAGGAGTAATACATTTCAATACAGTAGGTAGATAAACTCAAGTGAATGCGTTATGTACAAAAACAATGCTAATTTTTTTCTCAATAATGAACATTTAATGTTTTGTATTCTTTGTCAACACCAAAGCAAAATTCCTGGATTTTTTTCTAATTAGAAAGGACATTATGTTGTTGTGAGGTGCCATAATGAGGAAGAAACAGACGATTGGCTTCGATCTCTTCAAACCCAGTGTCGAGAAAACTTCCACATGACCTTCATTCAACCTGTCCAATATCCTATGAAATGTCACAAGGTGAAGTTCACTTTTATTGTTTCAATATTATTCTTGTATATCACTTGCAGAAAAGGCTTATGGGTCAGGCTTTCTTAAGTGTCCATTTTTCAACTGGAAAATGTTGAAAAAACATCTTCTCCTATAAGTATGATTTATACAGTTCTTGAAAATATAACTACTGAAAAACTTTGTGCCAAAAATCTAGCAATCGGGCAACATTCTGTCACATTTTCCCACCTTGATGAAGATGACTACTGTTTTTCACATGTGTTCTCCTTTACTAGATTATATTGTACCTAGAATAAAAAGGCAAAAAGTAAACACATTGTAAGAGGGTTTCCCTTCTGTTGCCTTTTTTTCTGTGATAATATCTCAGCTGCCAACTTTATGTACCAACCATTCTAAAAATAAAAATATGAAACCCATCACTGAAATGCATACCACCTCTGTATATTAGTAAAGACAGGTGTAGAAATTAATGTGATCTCCTTTACATTTCTACAGTAAATCTACCTATAGCAGGCTAATAAGAAAAGTTATTTTGAACTAGACTACTTCCACAGATCATAAACGTAAGCTTTTATTATAATATGGCATTATACTAAGAAGCGCAAAGCATATATGAGGAGTTGAATTAAAATGGTGATCTCTTTTACCCATTCTGTGAACTTCTTTACATGCATTTCACTTTGTCCCCCATTATCTGTTTTTATAAATAGACCCCTAATTATTGCTCACAGATTTAGCTTTGTAATTTATCAGTCATGTAAACCTAAAACTACCACCACTCACACCATTTGAATGTTAGTTATACAGTTAAAGAGATACATGCCAGTTATGTAATCTCACTTTAAGGTCTTTTCTTGCAAGTCCACCCTATCCTAATCATCTGCACGTGGTGAAAACTAAATATGGCGAGAAAAGCATTATTCACTCTATATATTTCCCTCTGAAGCAAAACCGAATTAAAGGAAAACACGTAAAGGAGTGCACGCAATTTCATGTTCAATGATTTTTATTGAATAATGCAATTTATTCTTACTTTTTCAGTTATTGATAACAACAAATGTCTTGGCTGTTGTGTATAACGATATAAGAAAATGACATAATATGAGTATGTACACTAGATATGTGCGTAAAGAAGATAACGTGCTTAACAAAACTAATTTTATTACAAGCTCCAAATGGACATACCCTTTTATTACTAAAAATTTTGTAATCATTGTCTTGAAAATATACAACCATAAAGGAGAACACATGATTACAGCGGCATGTTATTTTGTATATTTTCATATGTGAAAAAAGT
>NW_013667073.1:149873-183311 GCF_000517525.1 Limulus polyphemus
AAAAAAGTAAAGGGACAATCAGCTAATAACAAATTTTCAAAACATAAATGTTTACTAAATAATCACAATAAAGGCTTAAATCATACTTACAATTTTTGTGTTTGTGTTATTGCTTTGAAATCAAATTTTTCTGCTGGTGACACACTACTTTTAACACCTCACCATGGTTTATTTCCTTGGTCTGCTGGAAAAACTTAACACAAACTCAACATATTATATACGGTTGGAAAGCTCTGTCCATCATCTGTCATTTACAAAATCATTATATGTTTGTGTAAGGTACATACTCAGAGAAATTTACCCCAGAACACTGGCAACATCAAATTGGACACTTAAGAAAGCCTGGCTCTTATGCATATGTATTCATTTTTAATTTGAAATGCGATTTTTATGTCGTTTACCATGTGTATTTTCACAGAATGTAGTACCATTACTTCGGCTTAGTGATATGATGACTACTTTTTATATTTTATGTAATGTCAGTAAATAATAGGATAATGTACGATGTTAAAAATAATCTGTTCCTGTGTTTCAAAGCAAAAAAGAAACTTTGCATGCAACATTTAAAGTTTAGTCTATATCAAACTCCAGTAATGTACTTGTACTTTATACCTAATATTTTAAAGTATCTGAACCTCTGCTCTAAAGAAAAAAGTAGGTTGAGAAACTGTTATGAAAGACAGTGGATGACATATAGAGCTCATGACTGTGTGATACTTCTGTGGAGGCTAAAAGACTAAGATTTATTTTGATTGAAATATTAAGGAACATTTAAAAAAAGTGTTAATTGTTTCATAAGCTAACAGTGTGTAAAATACATATTTGAAAGTACTTTATGTATGAGTGAACCTTCAACTTAGTGAAAATATGTGAAAATGCAGATAAAAAAGTTCTTGCATTGTCATATATTGCAAAGTTATTAATTTTATTATCTCACTCAAATCTTCAACTTCTCATGCTTTCAAAATAGTCTAATGTAGCTTAGATGACACTGAAAGCCTTGAAGTGACTAATGTTAGAAGCAGAAAAATTGAAGGAAGAAATAAACCTACTTACAAAATGAAAATCAGTTCTTTTGACCCTTGTTTTAATAAACTTTTTATCTTTGGGAAAAAATCAGAAAATTTTCTGATAAACATGTAGACACAACATATTCTAGTACTTAATGAGAGTGTTAAATACATTTTGTTTCCAAGTTTTTGAAGTTCTTGTGCTTTCTATATATATAGTTTTATTGCCCAAGTGCATATTAAGCCATTGATCAAAGGACTGTTAGTTATTTGTGTGTCTATTCACAGAAAGGAAAATATTTCTTTAGTTTCTTGAAATATATATATATTTTTATATATTTTGTTTTGAATGGCATGCATCTATAATATCACAAATTCTTTGCCATATTTGACTTTATACTCTTAAACAGGTGTACAATAATACAATTATATTTGCAGTGACAAATATACTCCATATCAAGACATAACTTTGTAAAATATTTTTAAAAATTTTTGTAGTTTTTGAGAGCCAACTTGCAAGTAGGGACGAGGTAGTGCTAGTGTAGACTTGAATAGATGCATATAAAACATGTAAGAAATAACACAGGTTTGCAAATTTAAACTTCATAAAAGTTGTTTTGGTTTTAATAACGGATTTTTCGTAATTTGGAAAGAAAAAAAAGCTCTTACTTAGATCAAATTATTATTTTGTTTACCACAATGAACATTTTGTATTATTATGTTTGTTATTAACAAAAATACAAACAAACTGAAGAAAAGGGAAGAACAATGATGTTAAACGAATATGCATCCTCTTTCATCTTGATTTTTTTGTGAAATCTGTCTTTTAATCTCAAAAGTATGTGTCGTGGTCTTTCTTTTAGGTATTGTATATGGAGCATCTCGTTTCAAAAACCAGCAGTAATCAACCATTGTGTCCATTTTTCAACACAACTCTAAAATCTGGGGTTTCATTCCCATGATGTACACAGCAGCTAGGTGTTACTTTGCTCTAAAAACAAAGTATTAAAAGTTAGCAACACTTTATAAATTGAATGATTTATATAAATATATTTGCATACTATGGACTGCTATGCTTTTTGCAAATCTTCAAGATTTTGTCATTTTTGACTAGGTTACTTAAAATGGGATAATGGTTTTATAATCTGTCCTCAAAGTAACAAGAACAACTTAGCTTAAAGGTTGTACATAGTGGGAAACACAATTGTGGAGTAGTTGTTACAGTTTTATATTTTGAGAGATTCTATGATGGTTAGCTGCTTTCTTATTTGTAGATAATGATGTTATAGTTTAAATTTGTTATAGCATGATGAGCATATTACATAATGTTTAGTAAGGACAAGATTGTAATATATAAACACTGTATTTATAGTTGTGCTTTTTATTTCAGGATGTGATAATTGTTGATTTGGGTAGCTGCTCAATTCGTGCTGGAATTCTTATGGATCATCGTAAGTTCCAGTATTGAATGATAATAAATCAGTGTTTAGTTTCTTGTACTTTTTTTATAGCAGTAGATAGAACAAAAGGGATTTCTATAAATTGTGTACTTTCACATATATTTAAATTTCTCTTTTAAATTTGCTGTAACAGTAACACTTCCAGTGGATTTTAAAAGATTCAGAAACTTAAGCACTTTTGAATAGTTAACTAATCTTCTTCAGGGGTAAAAAAAAGGAATACGATTTAATTTAAACCTCTTCCTAATTGTATAAAATAATGTAGAAAGTAGTAAGAAAGTTCTTTAAATGCTCATCATGCAGTGGAGTAGTGTGCTAATTTTTTTCTTTAGCTTTAAGGTAAATTATTTCTACAACACTATGAAACCTAAGTATGCAAGAAGAAGACACTTTTTTTAATATTTATTTTAGCCACATTGCCACAAGTTTTCTTTCCAACTGTCTGTGCCACAAACAAGCACTATAGGTAAGGTACTTATTATAATATTCTTATGTTAGATGTTATTTCATTTCTTCATTCCTGTAAAAAGCCTGATTTTAATGTAAAAGATAAACAACACAATTATTTTTTTCTATTTAATTGTGTTGTAATTTTTGACATAGTTATTTTCAGCTTACTAAGTAGTAATGATCCTACTAGAAGATATGGCGATATAACACAACTGTCACTGTAAACCTACAGTAGATTTGATTTATCAAAAGAGGTTTAAGGTGCATAACTTGATTATGAAGATATAAGTACCCCAGCTATTTTGCACTTACAATTAATGAATGTAGTAAATAATTTGGATGCTTGATTGCTTACCAGTGGTAAATAATGAATCAATATCTAAAGTTATAGTTTCATTTCCGACGAGATATACATGCAACAGGTGTACTATTTTGTTTTCATTTTAGTCTATTCACAAAAGGAACACATCGTACAAATCAAGAAAACCATCCATAATGCAACTAGTATTAAAAAATTGGACTTTATGTAAATATATCAGTAAAGTGAAAATGTTTATAAAAATATGACCAAAAAAGCAGTTAGTTGTACTTCCAGTTTCTCTTTTTGATGTATAAAAAAAAATAATAATTTCAGTACGAATTCTATGATAGTGACCTTATTTACTTTATTTTCTAGCAAGAAGCAGATCTTTGGAATAGAAGCTTTAAAACCTAATGTTCGCTTCTCCTCCAATTTATCATTTCCAGTTTCACCATCAGCAAAAATAACCAAGGTACAAACATTTGTGTTGTATTTTAGATGACAAAAGTGTTGTAACTGTAACTATTATCATAGAATATATTTAGATTAAATTTACAGGTTTCAATAAATTAATTGATTTTTCAGACATCTGATTTTGACTTACTGCATTTGTAGGATTTTGGTATTTGTGCACTTTGTACTCCGATTACTGAAAAAAAAACATTGGAATATGATAATTTATAGATTTTGTTTCAAAATAAAATAAACGTTGATTTTCATAGAGTTTTATGCTCCTAGTAATGGAAACAAATGAAAAAAAAGAACATGTTACTTATGTATTACAATTTTCAAGGACTCTTGTCATATATTTGTACATTAACTGTTGGACAGTATGAATAAGACTAACATGTATATTAAATCATTACAAGAAGAAGAGAATGGTTACAACATTGATATCTGAAATATTTTGTTTTACAGTATACCATGGACGTGGAAAAACTCTCGGGTATTTTCGAGAAAGTCTTTCAGGAATTAAATGTTGATCCAAGAAAATACAAGGTAGTTGAACATAAGATCCAGAACAGTACTTCAAACATTTTATGTTATACTTCACCCCAACATTAAACTTTTTATGAAACAGTAAAGAGGACTGTAGTTTTTTAGTTCAACAATCATATAATTTCTGAATCAGGGCAAGCTTGGCTCAGTGGTTCACCTGCCAAACAGTGAATTTGAGGTTCTGTGGTTTGCACCCTATTATTGCCAAATAAAATCACCTTTGTACTTTGAGGCTGTGGATGTATTGTAAGAGTGATGGTCAAATCCTCCTATATAATTAGATTAGCCCATAAGTTGGCAGTGGGTGGAGTTGATTAGCTGCCTTCCTTCTATTGTATTACTTCAAAATTAAAGATGACTAGCACAGATAGCCCTCTAATAGCTTTGAATGAATTTCCACAAAAAACAAAACGTATCCGAACCATGTTTCTTATTTGCTAGGAAATGATTAGCATAGTTCAGGTTTAGTCTCAAGAGATTTATTATGCAGATTGTCTCTGAAGGTCTTTCATTCAATACCAGAATTTATCCAGTAAGCTGAATATGCAGCAACTAAAAGTTTGAAATGCTGATTGTACGTAGTTCTAATTTCCCAATATTAAGGTGCGAAATGCCTAAAGTGGTGAACTGAAAGAGTTCTTTGTACCATTGAATGTGATAAAATATCATTCTTCACTGAAAATAATTGTTTAGTAGTCCTGTATGATTTTAAAACAAGATCTGTATAAAAATATTATTTCATCAGTGTTAGGTTTTTACAAGGTAAATTAATATTTGAGGAACTTACTTCACTACTTATTTATGTACCTCAGTACCATTTAGATAATATAGTAAGAATATTTATCTCATTAAAACTTGTGACTTCTAAAATGAATATATATATATATATATATATATTTAGAAAATTTTAAAACATTTACAGTTGCTTGTGTATTATTTTTACAAATCAAAATTATATTTAACCTTTATAATAGTAAATATAAATTACTTTAAAACATTGTGTTTGGAGGAAGATGTATGCAGCATATCATAAAAAGTTTTTTTTCTCAATTGTGAACTTATTCTAACTCATCAGTGGAAATATGTGTTGTAAATCAAGGTTGTGTGTGTCATTTTTATTTATACTTGCAGGTTTATGATAAAAAGCAATGTACTACTGTTACTTTTACAGGTTCAAGTATGTGTACCACGAAGTTTTAGTATCCAAACTCAAATTGCTGTTCTGAAAACACTCTTTGGAGAATTTGGTGTTAAAAAGGGATCAACTTAACACATCAGGCAATTTTATCTTTGTATGCCTATAACACAACATCAGGAATTGTTGTTGATATTGGGGATCGAATGGATATTGTCCCCATTACTCATGGTAAATAAAAATATTTTTAGATGTAGTCAAAAGTAGTAGTAAAAATATTTTTAGATGTAGTCAGAAGTAGTAGTAAAAATATTTTCTTGTAACTTTATTTCAGTAAATATTGTCAGTGAGCTTTTTTTACTATACTATGCAAATGAGATAACATATAAGTAATTCCGCATTCTCTAAGTTGCACTTAGTTAGTTGTAAGTTAATCATACACCTCAGCTTGGCATGGCCTGATGGTTGGGGGTGCTATATTCTCAATCTGCTGAGAGTCAAGAGATTGAATCCTGTCACCAACTATGTTCACACTTTCAGCTATGGGAGAATTATATTGTGACAGTCAATCTCACTTTTCTTTGATGAAAGAGCAGCCCAGCAGTTGGTGGTGGTGTTGACTAGCTGCTTTCCTTCTAGTCTAAACTAAGGACAGATAGCCCTTGCATAGTTTTTGAGAAATACAAGAGCAAACAAACAAGCAAAAAAATACACCTAATTTTAAGAATATTTATATCAGTATAACCACTATGAAATGTTAGAGTAAGTACCATAAAATAGCTTTAGAGCTGCCATTCTAAAGGAACTTTGACAATAAATAATACATTGAACATTGTTTCTATATTTTCTAACTTGACTATCAAAAGGGATATGTAAAATGAGGCTTTTTACAATATATTACATTCAGAGATTTTTCACAATAATTAAACCTCTAAATGAAACAGGTGTATTATTTGATGATTATACTTGCCATTAGTTACAGGTCAATCTTTTGTCAACATCAGTGTGTATGTATTGTTTTCTTGCAAGTCTTTCTTCTTGGTTGAGTAAAGTGATGCAACATGTAAAAGCTAAGAATCAACTAGTGCTTAAAATACTGATGTAATCAGGACAATTTAATCTTTTTTCTTAGCTAAGTAAAAATGATTAGAAAATAAAATCATCAACACCCATTTCTTTATGAGAGTTTTAAAAGTTATTTCTCCCTTTTTTAAATAAGGTTACATTGTTGAAAGTGGTGTTACAAGGTTGCCCTATGGTGGTCAACGTATTCTTCATCATCTTCGGCATGCTTTGAGTCAAAAACATGTTAGGTATGTTTTGTTGTTGTTATTCTAAAAAAGAAATTTAGACAATTATTTTTTTCTAGTCAGATATTTTTTATTGACAGGTACAAACATTTAGAACAAAATATTATGTTTCATATCAAGTGGAAATTACACTTACTGCCTTTTTTTTTTCTAGCTTAATCAGCGACATTGAATCCTACATGATACGTTACATTCAAGAGAAAGCCTGTTTTGTATCTCAGGACTACAAAAAAGACCTCGAATATTCTAGACAAGATCCAGAAAGTATGGAAAAGACTGTACCTGTAAAACAGTTTTTCCAAACTGAATGTCCGTGGGAGTAAGTTATATTCACACCTTATATAGATCCTGTACTATTTTATTATTCAATCTGTTTAATATATATTTATGCATATTTCAGATCTTTTTCTGCTTCCAGATTCATGGACACCATAGTATATGATTAAATTTATATTAGGTCGTCAAGAAACTAATGTTTGCTGACTATAGATCTCTGCATTGACAGTTTGCTATGGACTGAAGAGTTTGAAATGAATTACTCCTTTGATGTCCCACCAAATGCAAAGCATCACTTTCTGTGGATGGAGTCTAGGTTTTGGAGTCAGAAGTGGTTTTTTCTAGGACTGAGCCATTGTTTTTGGCATTTAATATTCACATAGATAATCCATTTTTCATCACCGGTGACAATTCTGTCCAAAAATGGTTCACACGCATTACATGCCAAAAGAGACAAAACAACATTCACACATTGGAAACGATGATCATTGGAGAGTTCGTGAAGCACACAAACACCTTCTTTAAGGAGTTTTCCCATATTCCTCAGATGTTTACATATTATTTCATGAGAAACATGCAATTTCAGGGCCATTTCATGAGTGTGTTGCCTTGGGTTAGACTCGACATGCGTCTTCACAACATCAATATCAAATCCAACATGTCGGCTCCTGCCGTCACAGTTTCTAAGGCTAAAGTCACCTGAACAAAATTTGCTGAACCATTGTTGATACTTACAAATGTCAAAACATTTCCATGAACTTCTTTGATATTCTTTATGGCTGCAGAGGTGTTGTATCCCTTCTTGAATTCAAACAGCATTACATGCCGAATGTTTGTCTCGTCGTATGCCACCACTATAACTAAGGGATACTAAACTTTACACATTATATAGGCTACACTAACATGTCGTTTAGGCTGTTTGTTTAACGATTATATGCGATGTACGTTTTTTGGAGGTAGTTAATGAAAGTGTTTCAGAACGCGCAAGAAATTAATGTAGTTTTTTTAGATGAAAAAACCCAAACAATTTATACATTAAAACAAAACATTTATTAAATGAAATAGTATCCATTCTTATCGATGATGCTTTTTCAATTTACAATCAGGTTGTTGATGCCTTGATTAAAGAAATCACTTGGCTTTGAAGCAAAAAACATGTCAATGTCCTCTTTAACACCTTCCACATTTGCATACGTTTTCCAATTAAGATGGTGTTGCAGCAAACGAAAAAGGTGGTAATTTGATGGTGCCATATCTTGAGAATACGGTGGGTGGGGGAGAACTTCCCAACCCAACTGCATAATCTTGTGTTGCATCAAACATGTGGACGTGCATTGTTGTGGAGAAGAACACCTTTCTGACTGATGAGTGAAGGGCATTTCTGATGAAGGGCTTGATTTAAACTTTCCAGACGACCTAATATATAACTGCATGTAAAGTTGTATACAAAAAATGAAGGTTTGATATTAGTAATTTAAATAATATTTAAGACAAAATAGTTAGTTTTCAATCAATTTCATTTACTTTATATTATTTGAATCTGATAAGAAATAGATATTTAGTTTTAGATCAATGTACATAAATTACATTGATTTTTTATTTTTTCAGAACTATTTCTTTAGATATAGGAAGGTTTCAGACACCAGAGGGATTATTTACTCCTGAATTGTGGGGTCTTGACTGTCCAGGGGTCCACAAGTTAATTCTCCGAGCTTTTCAGGAGTGTAGTATGGACATTCGACGAGAAATGGTTCGAAGCATATACCTCAGTGGTGGTGTGACATTATTGCCAGGTTTTGCAGAACGCCTTGAGAGGGAAGTCAACAACTTGACTCCTTCAGCAATTGTTCCCAAAGTGAGTTTAGTTTTAATCTCTGTGAAACCTTAATTTATGAACCAAATCAATTCCTAACATTCACATCAAACCAAACATTTTATCAAGCCAATCAAAATGTAAGAAAAGGTATGTGATGGAATCAATAAAGCTTTTTTATGAACACAGAAGTTTTATTGTTATGTTACAAAATAATAAGTTTGTAATCTTTGTACCTTTAATAATTGAGAATCTAATTGTTGTGGTAAAAAATCAATATATTTAATATAGCTTGATAGATGTATAATTTTATTCAAATTTGTTTTTGACCATTTTCTAACAATGAATGTTGTTTTCTTCAATAAATGCTTAAAAGCTACAAGAACTGGTGACACAGGATAGTATGTATGCTTGATTTGTGTGAATTATTTATTTTACAGGTTCATGCCTCACCATATCGTTATCACATGGCTTATCTTGGTGCATGTCGATTGGCTGCTTCCGATGGATTTGAAGAAGTGTGTGCAAGTGTAGATGAGTGGTCCAAAAAAGGTTCAGAGTGCTTGAAACGGTGGCATCTGTAAATTAGAAGATAAAACATAAAAAAGTATTTATATGATGGAGTTAGATATGATTTTTTGAAAGGAAAAATGTTTTGACTGTAATATGAAAAACATTAGCAGAAAGTTTTCAATATATGTGAAAAATCATGACTGCAGACAATCCAGTAAACAATGTTTAAAATTGACAGAGATATTGTTTATTTTTGTATCATAGTAGAACTAATATAAGTCTATTGTGTGTTGATGTGCCATTCTTTCTTACACTCCACTAATTTTGCAATTTCTGCTGGGAAAAAAAAATGTTTAGGAATTTCTTCATTGAAACATCATACAATGGAATGGTGTGACCAAATCACATAAAACTAGTGAGAGAAACAGAAATGGTATTTCTATTCAAACGTAAAGTTGTATCATTTTTTGACACTCGGCAAATATCTCAGTCTTAACTGTAAAAATATATAGAATGATCTTATTAACTTATGTAGAACACTTGTTTACGTGTATTTAGTTAGCAGTAAGTAGTTTAAAAAATGGTTGTAATATATATATATATATAGTTTTATAGCTTCCATTTACAGTGTAACAAGCAAAGATGTTTTTTTAAGAGATGTTTATCAAAGTTTATCTAATTCCCTGTTTGTTTGTTTAGCATCACTCATCAAGAACCAGTAGCAAAACTGTACAGTAGTTGGTAGGTGATATTGAACCTAATAAGTAACACAAGTTGAAACATTCATTTATTATATCTTAAGAATACTTTTAGAACTAAAACTCTTAAAAATGGTATCTTTTACATATATGTACATACATATTTTTGGTTATTGATGGTTGCAAAACTGTGGTGTTCTTTTAGAATAATCTTTGTACTAAATATTAGTATATGTAATGGAATTTTATATACAACTAATCATTCCATGCTGTGTGTTGTAAAATCTTCTGTGTAAAAGCAATTTGGCTTGACTTTTGTGTACCATGTTGCACACTCAACACAATATTTTCCCCATTTTTTTACTGTTAGTAAAATTTAATAAGTTGAATTATAATGAGTTAAGCCTTATTTGTAATGAGTCTTGTAACAATTGTGGTTATTTAAAACTGCTAACACAATATTGACCACTTTTGTAGCTTTGTCTTTATTCCTGGTAGTAAAAAATCACACTTGCAGAAGTTTTTGCCTTATTACTGTTAATATAGTCTTTAGTGAACCTTGACTTTATCCCTATTAATAAGTAGAAAAGATGGCTTTATTGCTCTTAACACTGTGTTACTAGTAGCAACTTTGGCATCATTACATACTTTTTTGCACATTGTGTTTTGTACAAGTTTAGCTTTATTTCCATTACAACATTCTTACTAGTGGTAACTGTATTTCTATTAACAGTCTTATTTGCAACAACTTATATGTAAAAACTTTAACTTTATTCTTGTTTGCACTGCTTTATATGTAACAACTTTAATATCATTTCTTTTAGCAGGATTTACGTGTAACAACTTTAACTTCACTCCTATTATAACTGTTTTACATGTAACAACTTTAACATCATTTCTGTTAGCATTGCTTTATATGTAACAACCTTAAGGTCATTCCTGTTTACAGTTTTATATGTAACAACTTTAATATCATTTCTTTTAGGACTGCTTTATATGTAATAACTTTAATGTCATTCCATTGAGCACTCTTTTACATTTAGCAACTTTAACATCATTTCTGTTAGCATTGCTTTATATGTAACAACTTTAACATCATTCCTATTAGTCCTGCTCTATATGTACCAATTTTGGCTATATTCATACTAGGAAAACCTGTTTTGTAGCAACCAGTGCTTTATTTCATTTACTATCTTAACTGATTTTATTCCTGTTCACACAAATACACATATAAGAACTTTGGCTATATTTCTGTTATCTTGGTGTTATAAGGTTCTTATAAAAACTTTGGCTTTAATAACATTACTGCTTTATTAGTTGTTACTGTGTAATGTGATTGAATTCAAGAATCATCTGACCCAAACAATAACTGCGTATAAATATAGTAAATACTTATTCAGGTAATTTACGCTTATTGAGTAAGACGTTCTGCTTGAATTATGTTGTTCAATCAGATATGCATGTTGTTTTATAGTATACAGGATAATAAAAGAAAATATAATAAATTATACTTATGTCTTATGACAAGTATAATTAACTTATAATCATGCTTTGCCAGCTTAGAAAAGGCATTCACACCATAAAAAGTATATTAAACTTAAAAACAACTGTCATTGTGAAACTCCAAATTGCACTGGAATTTGTAATCCAGTTTCTGTTTAAAAGCATGTAACACTTGATATATGAATTTATGTACATACACCATTTTAATAGTATGTGATTATTCACGTAAAATTTTAAACATTATTTTTTATTATACGTTGCTGTGTGGAGTATAATTAGGCACTGGTAGCAATTAAAGATGTAGCAGTATTGTTACTTCTTTAAAAGTAATCAAGCAAGTGATATGAGACAGTACTTCATACTGAGCTCTTTCTAATAATTTTTAGTTTAACATTTTAAAATGGTGATGTAAAATTTTACTTTTCCAAATAATATTTCAAAGTTTTGCACACAATCCAGTATATTGTTGTAAATCTTTGTCATCACTTTTAAAGAATTTGTACATATTAACTTTAAGTGTTTGTGATTATAGAGAGGTCACCAGTTTTGCGAGCTCTTTATTTTCATAAATAAATTGGAATATTTCTTTTGTTACAAGGAAATAGCTCAAATATTAAAATACAAATTCAAATGTGATTTCAAAAATTGCAGATTAATGTTATCTAGCGTAAACTAATTAACAAAAAGAACAGCATTAAATGCTGAAATAACATTTCATATTATCCGTTTGATATTTGGACAAAGCATGGAATGACAATGTGGATGTTAAACCATATTTTTCTTCTCAGTTGCAAGTTGGGTAGCTGTTTAAGCTAATGTGATAAGATTTTTTTTCTATCAATAAAATGTTGGCTTTACCAGGCTAATGGACAAATTAGCAGGTAAAAACAAAATGTACGTACAAATTTTATTGTATGCTATTTTTTAATGTGTTTTAACTTTACTTTTACCAGTCTACATAACCTGATAATAGTCATAGCACTGTATCAACATAGTTCCATAGCACTTTACTTATATGACTTTCTAAATGTTTAATTGGGAATATTCCACAGATGCAAAAGTGCACATTACTTTTTGTATGTAACAAACAACCCATTTTTTCTATAATTATATTCAAATGGGGCTTAAAAATTACATGATATACCACATGAATGTTATAAACTTATTCAGTATTAACACATTCTACATTATGTTAGAAGTTTTCTATGATATATTTCCAGCGTATATCTCTTTAGGGGTTACAAACTTTGTAAACTCCATATTATTGTGTCATATATGTACTTCAATGCTATCATACAGATTTTAAAGTGTCATAACAGACACACTACTGTTACCGAATCCAGTGAATGAATTTAAACACAGAAATGTTACCATTAATAAACCGAGATAAATTCCTTTCCATAATGGCACCAAGAATTTTATTGTAGTTAATGTTTAACATGCAATAATATCTGATACAACCAATCATAAAAACATTTTTCAAATGTTACACTTGATTGAGAAGTTTTTAGTAGGATTTGTGCATGCCTAATGCCAGTTATTGGGAGAGGCCTGGTGTAAATTGAGAATATGGGACGTTTTCAACAACTGTCTGATTCTAGTAATTTTGCATGTCAAGTAAAAATCAATGTTCAAGTTGGAAAAAATAAGTAAATCAAGTTAAAATAGTAATAAGCATATGCTAATTAATACCAAAGTTGCATACTATCCATACCAGCTGTTGAGGGGAGGCACACTTGATATAATCACACTTGGAGATTATGTATATCCTAGAGACTTAACTTGCAAAATAAAATATCACAAATTGATTTATTGCAAGGAGCATTTGTAGATTTTCTGCCTTAGTACAATAGCAGCATTGTTTATTATTTGATAAACATAAATAATGATGGCTAAAAAACAAAGATCTAAGACAAAATTAATACAGACTAACTTTTAAAAACAATCAACTTTTCTTTATTACATTATCAATTTCACGAAACTAGCACAACATATCTTACAAGATCATCAAGACTACGAGACAATTCTGAAGTTACATCAACATGTAGTTCAGGAGATTTCAGTGAGTACAGTTCTGCAGTTAGAACAACATGTATAAAACCCAGCTTTGAATTGTGGAGTTGAATATTTTACTTACCTCATAGCAGACTACTAACAACACAAGCAACTGTAAAAATATTCAAATATTCCTATGATGGAAAGCACACTAGAAATTCAATACATATGATTTTATAAATTACACATTAAAAAACTGCTAAACATTTCCCTCTCTAATTCAGGGCACAGAGTTAGAACATGGAAGTTTTATATTACTTTTAATCACATTGGTACTAAAGTTTTTATTTCTTTTTAAATATCATTAAATGCTTCTTTTCAAGATTAATACATTTTTAGTTCTCTTAATATGAAAGTACAGCTTATAGAAATCTTTGAATTTTTTAAATAAACAACTAACACCAAGTATGCATTTTTTTAATGATTTTGTTTGTAATACAATATGAGAAACTCAGTATAGTTTTTGGTTGAATGACCATTAAAAAATTATTGGAAAACTTACAAGACATTACTGTATTAATCCATTGATAAAGAAAACCTGGAATGTGAACTTCCTTTACCAACAGCAAACAAGGTTATGTCAAAATCAGTTATATACAAAACAATTTAAAAGCCATAATATTGTACGTAATTTCTATCATTTCTCAAAACAGTCGCAATGTGTGTTTTAGGAGTTCACCAAGTACAACTAGTCAAAAAAAGGTAAAAAGAAAATCATATTAAAATAACTGCTGTGGAATCATGAAATCAATAACAAAAGTGGGGAAAAGGCTAATGTTAAATAGATGTTTTAATGTTCACAACACTTCAAATTGCCAGATGAAGGGCATCCCAGCCCGATTCTTTGTGAACATTAAAACATCTATTTTAACATGAGCCATTTTTTGTGGTACAAGTTTTTCCACTTGTTTATTTTCATTTAATAAATAAACAAAGCATGTTACACATAAACTATATAATCAAATTATACTTGATGCTTAAGTATATTTTTAGTTGAAGGTCCAAAATTGGCCTGTAGAGTTAGAAATGTCAGTTAATAAACCACAACTTCATAATCTCGAGCATAGAGTTCACTTGAGTCCAATATTACTGAAGAATATAATCACTGTTAAAGAATTTCTTGGCAATTATCATGCCTGTGGTCATAGAGGAAATTAAAATGTCTATTGAATATATTATTAATAGTCAATTACATACACTGTTTAAGCAATGATTTGCTAAGCTATGAATCAAATATTTACATTTTTGTCCGATTTAATAAGACAAATTTTCTAGTTAGGGTTGTCTTAACAATGCAAAATAACCAAACTATACTACATTTAGAAATTGAAGGAAAGACAACGTATTTTATAAAATTCCCATTGAAGAAAAGTTTAAAACCCAGATTGACACTGTTATGTTGTGTACTTTTTTTGCTCCATCTTGACTTCACAAGAACAAGGTTATTAGTGGAATGAAATGTTTGTTATAATGCATTCATTGTGAAAACCATATAGGTCAACACCGAGTTATAAAACTGGTATTTCCTGAGAGTTAAGTAACATTGTCAATACCTAAACTGTCAGCTGTATTTGGTCAAGATGAATAATTTTGATTTAATTAACTTTAAAATCAGATCAAAATGTTACAATGTATTTCATTATATATAATTCCTAACAAATATAATAATAATACAGATATGGTTCTACATGGAATGTTTTGATTCTTTGGGTTAAAACTCGGTTAGGACAGTTTCTTTGTATCCAACCTGTTACTACAGATAGATTTCATGAAATGAACACAATAAATACTTTCAGATTAACTCGTACAATGTCTGTACAATTACTGTATTTTCCCTTTATGTTAAAAAAGGACTAAAAATGTTAGTAAAAAAAACAAAATTTTCAAATTAATGAAACTCACTTTTTGTAGAGAAACATTTTTAAGACTCATAAACAGAATAGTTTGGAAATATCAATAAAATATTTCACTCACCAGATCAATCAAATACATCGAACAACACAAGGAAATTCATAGAATAATACTTTATCTACAAAATGTAACATTTTGTTCTTCCAAGGATGAGTGAGAATCCAGACTACTAATGCTTTTTTTTGACATTATTAGGTGGGGTAGTAATGTGCCATAAAATGCATCAATTAATTTTATTTCAGCTCATTTATCACAGTCCTTCATTGACAATACCTTTATGGGACACACAGTTCTCATTAACGACAAATGTACCTTTAGTCTAGGTAACTGATAATATAGGGTACCCAATCACTAACAATACCTTTATGGGACACACAGTTCTCATTAACGACAAATGTACCTTTAGTCTAGGTAACTGATAATATAGGGTACCCAATCACTAACAATACCTTTATAGAACACACAGTTCTCATTTATGACAAATGTACCTTTAGCCTAGGTAACTGATAATATAGGGTACCCAATCACTAACAATACCTTTATAGAACACACAGTTCTCATTTATGACAAATGTACCTTTAGTCTAGGTAACTGATAATATAGGGTACCCAATCACTAACAGTACCTTTATAGAACACACAGTTCTCATTTATGACAAATGTACCTTTAGCCTAGGTAACTGATAATATAGGGTACCCAATCACTAACAGTACCTTTATAGAACACACAGTTCTCATTTATGTCAAATGTACCTTTAGCCTAGGTAACTGATAATATAGGGTACTGAGCAGAATAAGAATGTATAATCCCACTTCATATAACTCATATCAGAAACTATAACTATAATTTTCTTCTATATTATATAAGTTATGCCTTTGTCTAGATAGAGTTAAAAGCATGTTTTTAAGTAAATATGATTATTGTCTTTAATTAAGTCTGAATTATCAAATTTGGCTTGAAATATTTTAAATAAATATACTGTAAAAAATACAGGTAAGATTATCTATGATCTCTATTCTGATAACAACAGTTATTACGTATAGTTTTATCTCAAATTTATATGATTGCAGTTTATTTTTAACTTAAGCTGCAAAAATTAAGTTTTTATACATGTGTGTGTGTGATAATCCATATAGCCAAACTATTATGAGATCAGAAACCATAGTACAAAGAACACTTTGTCACTACTGTGTGTTCAATTATTGGCAATAACTGTGGTACAAGAACACTTACTCAAGTTTGTCATTAGATACTGTGGTACAAAAACACTTACTCAAGTACGTTACGAGATACCACGAGAAAGATTACTTTCTCAAGTATGTCATCAGATACCACGAAACAAGAGTACTTAGACAAATATGTAACCTGATACCATGATGCAAAAGTACTTACTCAAGCGTGTCACCAGATACCATGATATAAGATTATATACAGTCACAAGTTTTATTAGTTGCCGTGGTATAGCCACTACTTGCCATACTGATGAAGACGGACAGACAGACAGAAACAAATTGAAGTTCAACACAATAACGAACAACGCTCCCTTCCTGTATATTTTACTATTCACTGAAGAAAGACAAAATCCATTTATTTTTTATTTATTTCCTTTCTGGTTAACTGTTTTTAACTGTTCTATATAGTGCTTATTCGGCACATCTATTTTAGATTAGTTCTATATTAGCTTTATTTTAAGAGCTGCTTATGTCGTACTAACAAGCACTTAAGTGTTATTGGGTACTATAAATAATCTATTTTTCATTGGTTGTAGGTTTTACTCTTTCAACTAACTAATATAGTTAGAATTAAATAAAACTTTTTTCGCTCAATAAAAATTTTAAGGACAAAGTCTTACTAAAAAGAAAATCTGAAAAATTATTTGGGAAATTAAACTGAAACAAGACTTTGAAGGAACAAATTTTACAAGAAAAAAGACATTATCTTAGAAACATTGACAGTTTCTCTTTCGTGGTGTCAGGAAAACACGTAGGTTTGAAAACTCAATTAAAGAAAACAAACAAACCCTATAACACAAGCTCTTTCTTCATCAGTGACAAATTATTTTTTCTGTATGCAACACAAACTGTTATAGAGAATACACACTTTTTCTCTTGGAGAGTGTTTCGTGTCTTATTAATAAAAGGTAAAGCAATACAATATCATAAAGCATTGAAATTTGGGTTTTATCTATACACACATTTACAAACCTGTAACTGTATTCAAATGTATATGTTTAAACCAAACATTACATTTGCTGCCATCTTCATGTACTCTAATGTGAATTACAAGGTGTAATAACAAGGATTATCTATAACGTGAAAAAACTACACAAGTGATATTCCAGTTTTGTACAAGGAAACATAGAAAAAAATACCTCTGAAGGTCCTGAAAGTAACAGTATACAACATAAAAAACTTGTTAAAGTCCTTACAAAACAGTATACACGATTAAATAAACTTATTAAAGTCCTTACAAGACAGTATGTTCAAAGGTATACTAGAAAGATTTTAGGATCATCACTATATATAGATCCTGTGGTCCACGGATTTGTCTAAATAAGTTAAAAAGCAATGGCTATATAACTGTAAATACTATATACATATTTATAAATTGAGTTCTACATTAACAGTATTAGTATATTACTCTTGTTGTTTTTTGTGCTAGTTTGAAAGTATTTATTACAGCAAAAACAACAAACTATTTGTGTATATTTTACAAACTTCTTTAGAAATAAATTCATCATAAATGTGTCTCCCCCTCGTTGAAAATATTTTACAAAAAAAAATTATTTTCTAGCAAAACACTTTCCAAAACACTTATGCCTGTTACTTATATGCTTTGTTTTCCCTTAACTAATTTTTTTGCTTTTACCAAATTTTTAAAAATAATCTTTGTAAAAATAACTTGCTATGTTTCTCATGAGACAGAAATGAGTACAACTTTCTCATGAAATGAGTTTCTACTCTTTATATTTTTAAGCGTATCAAATTTGTTGTATAAATCATTGTTATCACCACTATGATCATACAAGATTGTTTTCTTAAATGGCTAAATCTGATTTTTGAAGTTCAACGTACAATACCTTTCTTTAGTAGTTAGCATAGTTGCTAAAAAATTTGTACACGAAACATACTAAAAAATACAAACAAGTCTCTCCTTTCTACACACTTAACACTAGCTTATATTAACTTTGGGCAAGGCAGACTATACAATGAAACGTAAAAATGTGTGTTTACACCATACATGAGCAACTTCTGCTGTACAGATCTAGCTAAGCTGTAGCCAATACGACTGGACTAATGAGCACGTCACAGTAACTCAAAGAGCAAATGTCTAAGTGGAGATCAAAAGACATATTTATTTGATGGCCATATCTTGTCAAATTGGAGAAAAAAAAGGACTATTCTTAACACAGAATTTACTAACTATTCTTAACACAAAATTTCACAAATTCAACTGGCCAAGTAGATGATACTGAACGTGAAACACCAACAATCACTGAAAACAACTATAAACAGTTATTTCTTTCTGCACAAGAAAGACAAGAACAGTTTGTTTTCATGTTTTAAACAAGAGAAGAAACATCATTTCATATTCTTGATGTATTCAAACCAACTAGCAAATAGGTACTTAAAATGTGGACGCATATTTCTTTCAACTGATATACACTTTCCAATCATGAAAACTTTACAGCTCATTCATTGTTGCCATTTTCACCAGAGGTATATATCAATAGCACATTTCTCACATTTTGTTGTCACTAGTACCATTTCATACTACAGTTCAGGGAAATGACAGAGGTCCTTTCTTTACATCTTAACACAATGTTGAGACTCTATCCTCTTACACTTTTGAAACGAGAGATGTGTTTTCATCACTCACAAAAGGATACTGGGCATTTTGTTCACACAGTGTAAATGCCAGTTGTTTCATTTAATATATGACAAAGCTGCATTTGTTTCATACTTATAGGAGTAGAATAGTATTACTTACAACAGAATAATGGTGAATCAAACAACTCATGGAAAAATTCTTTCTCATACCCCCAGAAATAGTGACAAGATTTTCTTCACTATCAAACTTGACCTTCACAATGTTATTTTCACTTTACTTTTTGTAAAATGGCAAAGCTTACTATCAACTAAATCTTCCTTTCAGAGTTGTGCCACTATTCTTAAGCTAATAAAATAAAAAACAATGATCAGTTTTCAACAGTCATGCTGGGCTTTCATTCTTCTCAAGGTCGGTGTCTAACTTAACAACATGTCCATTACTAGTGAGATGTCCATTGGTGGAATTCAACTGGCTGTTATTAACAATGTCAATTTCTGACTGAGTGGCACATTCCGTTATACTTTCTACAGCTTGATACAGGAAGAGATAATCATCCTAAACAAACAGAATCAAATATTATCTCTGTATTATTAAATAACTAATCATTTAGCAACTTCTTTAATATTATTTTATATTATGTTTTGAAAGCATGGTCATTGAATTAAACACTAAACAAAATTGCATACAAACACAACTAGATCAGAACTCACCAAACAATATTACTATTTATAGAGCAACTCCATAAACAGTAAAGCATATCAAAGAAACATAAAAACACCAGTTCAGAACTTACAAAATAATGTTAGTTTATAGAGTACCTTCATAAATAGTAACATTTACCAAAGAAACAAAAACACCAGTTCAGAACTTACCAAACAATGTTATTGTTTACAGAGTACCTCCATAAATAGTAATACTTCCCCAAAAAAAAAACCAGTTCAGAACTTACCAAACAATGTTATTGTTTACAGAGTACCTCCATAAATAGTAACACTTACCAAAGAAACAAAAAACATAAGTTCAGAACTTACCAAACAATGTTATTGTTTACAGAGTACCTCCATAAATAGTAACACTTACCAAAGAAACAAAAAACATAAGTTCAGAACTTACCAAACAATGTTATTGTTTACAGAGTACCTTCATAGATAGTAACACTTACCCAAAAAAACAAAAAACACCAGTTCAGAACTTACCAAACAATGTTATTGCTTACAGAGTACCTCCATAAATAGTAACATTTACCAAAAAACACCAGTTCAGAACTTACCAAATAATGTTAGTTTATAGAGTACCTTCATAAATAGTAACACTTCCCAAAGAAACAAAAAAAATACCAGTTCAGAACTCACCAAACAATGTTATTGCTTACAGAGTACTTCCATAAATAGTAACACTTCCCAAAGAAACAAAAAACACCAGTTCAGAACTTACCAAACAATGTTATTGTTTACAGAGTACCTCCATAAATAGTAACATTTACCAAAGAAACAAAAAACATAAGTTCAGAACTTACCAAATAATGTTAGTTTATAGAGTACCTTCATAAATAGTAACATTTACCACAGAAACAAAAAACATCAGTTCAGAATTTACCAAATAAGGTTAGTTTACAGAGTACCTTCATAAATAGTAACACTTACCAAAGAAACAAAAAACACCAGTTCAGAGCTTACCAAATAATGTTACTGTTTATAGAGTACCTCCATAAATAGTAACACTTTGCAAAGAAACAATAACAGATGAGAAGTTATCAAGCAAATTTAGTATTACATATACAAATTTCATAAATAGTAACACCATCAAAAAATAAAACTTATCAAACTATATAACTATTTATAAAGCAACTCTGTAAACAATAAACTTACAAAAAATAAATCTAAGAACCCAGCTTACCCAACAATATAACTGTTTATACAGCAACTCCATAAATGATCACACAAATCAACTAGATTAATAAACAGATTTGAAAAACAAGATGAAAGTTTTACATAAATGTCTTATTTTGTGAAACAAAATTAGCACTTTGACTTTAAAATGTGCAAAAACAATGCTTTTTTATTTCTATATTGAACTATATAAATATAATTCAACAAATGTTTACACTCTTACCTGAGTTTTCCACACACCAGGTCTGCAAGTATGGTAGAGTTTGGCATACATATACACATCTACTGACTGTTCACACTGTAACTGTTTGAAGAGTGTTGAGAGACAGCAAAATGTTGTAGCTTCAGTACCACCAAATCTAACCAGATAAAAAATGCACAAACCCATTTTTGTAAGTTGACTTTGAAACAACAGGAAATCATTCACTATAAAAAAAACCTAATACCTTAGTATCTCTTACAATTTAAAACAAAGAAGCATAGTGAATCTAGCAGTGACAAATATTCATAAGATTTGTATTCTATGATTGCAAATCTGTAAAGTTTCGGTGAAATAAATGTATAAAAATGATTAAGAAAAAAAAAATAAATGTATAAAAATGATTAAGAAAAAAAAATAAATGTATAAAAATGATTAAGAAAAAAAAAGAGATAACAATCATTGAGTGTTACTTCTATAACTGTTGAGAAGTTTTATTATTTTTATGGGAAAAGTTACATAATAAGATAAAACTTTACTATCTACATGTACATGTACTCCAACTCATGACCCATAATTGTCACGAGTCAGTGAAATGTTTACCCAATTACTATAATGATAACCAGAGTGCTATATGTCTGACTAGAGAAATGAACCCGTTCTCTCTTGTTACAGCATCAACTTCAAAATTCTTGTACAAGATTTGACATTTTGAAAGTTAATAACATAAGTAGTAATTTTTCAACCCCTGAGAGTCACTTGATATGAATCAATGGCAAACAAGTATCCCCCATAAATACATTATAATGATATATAATGCTTTATTGCAGGCAGAGTTTGACTATATTTTAATTGTTGGTGTGACATTATACCAAAATAATACAGATAATTTTTTTGCAATGAAATCTTTCTTTACTGGTCCTATACCCATATCCAGTGTTAGTACATAAAACCTGACATCCAGTAAGAATAGGACAGCAACTCAACCAAGCACTTTATGCTGTATGCCATTGTTAACGAGGCACATCACTTAATTCCAGAGCTAATCAGGTCAACAGCAGTGTTTGACACTCAATACATGAAGTCAAGACAGTATTATATTATTCTTATTTCAAGCCCATATATAAGACCAGTAAAATATATTCATTGACTCTTTCTGTACAACCAAGTCAAAGTGTGCATTTACAATTTTTATTATCAATGCATGTTAATAAACATGGCTTGGAAACCTAGTTTATTAATTTATAATTCCAATTTTTATATTATCTAAGTTTTAAATTCTTAATTTAGAAAATCGATATTTAAAAAATCTTAAATTTTATTTCTGTGTGTTACAAGATGTATGTGAGCTTTAAATTTTTCACTTCTAAAATAGGCTGCTGTAGTTTCCAGTTAATTAGAACAACAAAATATACATAATTAAATGTAAGAATCTAAAACTTTAACCTCCTAGCTTCTTTATTTGCTGAGATATCAATAAATTTGTCATACACACCAAAAAAGCCTCTTTTTTTCCCCCATCCAACTTTCAAGATTATTAGCCAATCACCTTTACATGGCTGATGGACATGTTTATAACCAACAGAAAGAAAAGATTCTCCTATATATCAAGCTTAATACTTTTGAATTAGGTGGGGGAGAGTATTCACTTGATAGCAATCTTTTATTATGTGATCATAATTTTACTGCATTGAATGATTAACCAAATTGGTTACTTAGCTGGAAAATTAATAATAATTTGGGGACACTATATTCTAGTACATGATGTATTTGTTATGTTCTAAAATGCATAAAATTTTGTTTAGATACTCAAATTTGTGAAACACAGCAAGGCTTAGGGAAGAAAGTAAAATATTTTTACTCAAATGCAAACAGCTTGTATTTGCAGTGAGTATTAGAAATCTTTGTACTGTATGAATATTTTTTATTATTATATATTTAACAAAAGTAACTAAAATGTAAAAATTATAAACTTCTCGGCTTAGCCTCACAAAACAAAATCAAATGTCTAAAATAACACAAGCTCGAGCACCAGTGCAAAATATGACACTAGGTCACTCGCTGTTATGTTAGCTCTAAAGGAAAGAGTTAATGGGATACTGATATGATTTACTGCCTTTTATGCAAGGATTTCTGTTCAAATGGTACAAAGTACTGCAATAAAACAATAAAATTAAGAGAAAATGTGAAAAAGTTAACACTTAAAAATGTTAAGATACGTAATTTGTAACTTTCTGATCAAAAACACAGTCGGTACAGAGGAAAGAAATGGTATTATTTTATTTTATACTAACATAAAATACCCATGTTCTACTGCAGGATTCTAAGGTTCCCTTACGATTCACACAGGTCAAAATGTACCAATCAAGGTCTCTATTATCTTAATTACTTCTATAGCTACCCCAATGCACCAAATCTTTAATTGATTTGTCTGTTGCCAGTTCCTGAACTTAATTCAACTAAACTTTATTTTTAAAAGCAAATAGTTTTAATCTAGCTTCTCACATTCTTTTTTTTCTTTCTGTGTTTTTATTTGAATTTTTCTCATTCTCCAAATTGTCCAATATTCTTTGATTCATATTTTTTTTTCCATTGTTTGTTGCCATTACCCAAACTTAGTACAATTCAACTTTTTTTTTTAATTCTCAGATTTATATTTTTCTTCCCATGTTTGTGTAAAAAAAAGTATATGGCAGAAAACTCCCACATGTTGTTCATTCAATAAGTTAGAATTAGAAAAAAATATGATACTTTTCTATAGACCTACAGGAAGCAGAATTATAGTGCTTAAGGGCTACAGGGCAAGAAATTGGCTAAAATTTATTTGAGTTAAGTCTAAACACCCTCAGAATCCCCTTAGTATGCATGCAAAGTGTCAGGTCTCTAGGTTATTTCCTCTTGGAGCTATGGTGTACAAACACACATACACACACACAGGCTCTTTAACTATTATAGATTTTTCAACTTTTCGTTTCACTGTACATTGATGATTTCACTACGATATTTGGGTAGAAAAAATATAAACTTTAAGCAAAAAACTTTTGATATTTTGCGAGGTTATGCAAATGAAATAACTTATTTTAAAAATGTGTTGTTGTTTTTTGTGTAAAACAGACTTGTAGTGTTTGCTCCATTGTACCTTTACACAAATTTTGGCAAGCTACACTACAAGTCTGTTTTTGGCTAAATCTAGGATTATAATATGTACAGTTTCAGCTCCAAGGTTAGTAAAATTGACCAAATTCATTTTTATAAGGTTAAAAATTATCATTAGTCTTATTATGCTTTAATATCTCAAACCTATGGTATATGATGGGCCAGTTAGCTTAGGTGTGCCAGGTTATGTTGTATGATCAAGTATGAGTGTGTTTTTGAATGAAAATGTACTGTGTTGTTAGAATTGACAACTTGAACCCCACTACCTCAATTAGTATTACAGACCAAATTATAAGCTGAGATCCATGAATGAAGACCAGTTCAAAGATTTCTTAACATTCTCTTCTTATAATATGTGCAATAGTCACTTGTGTATGACTAACACAGTAGCCTCACCTGTCTATGACCACCATGGGACCATTCTGGTATTCCAGATGCCAATCCTGGACTACATTGATTAGATCAAACACACTACTGAGTGGGGAACATGATTCTGGCCAGCCAGCACACTGTATAATCCTACACATAACTTCATATTCATCTTGAACAGCTTGCAATATAAAGTCTCTTGTGATGAAGTTTTCCTGAGAAGATTCCTCGGCCAGTTTAACCTTAAAAGTGGTGTAATCACTTTCCTCTTCCTTTTCTGGCCAGAAGGATGGATATTCCTAAAATAGGTTGACTGTCATAAGGACAAATTCAACAGTACAATGCACTCCATTTTCAATATTAAATATGTTTAATACTGTATATATATTTCCTCTTAAGGAACAGAACACTGTGATAAATAAAACCGACTACAAAACTTGGTTAATGAAAAATTTTACATAAATTATTAGTCTACCTGCACACTCAGTGTAGATAGAGTATAAAAAGGGTACATAGCATTCAAAATTATTCTAATTTATTAGTTTTAAAGATCCAATACATTAAAAAAGACCAAGTGTATTTATAAAAAAAAACCTTGCCTTTTCATCTACTGCTGATAATAACACAATGGTTTGAGAGTTGTGATCCCACACCATCTGCCAAAAATCTGCAATGCTATCATAAATAGGATGTTGTGTGATGATAAATTCTCGCAGCTTGCTAAAGCCCTGCAGAAAGACACAGTAAGTTTTAAATTTTTATAATAAAACAATAAGTTAGACTTGCTATGAAATCTGCTTATGTATGAATATACTACAGATTATCATAATAAAATGTAAAATAAGAAATTAAAGATTTAAATGCTGAAACCTTTGCTTTTACTTCTCCTAGAACTTGAAATCTCAGAAGGTTTTGAAAAACAAAGCATACTAACCATGAAATGGGAAAATTAAAAGGTATTTAATTTTCGCAGTCTTAATTCATTCTTTATTTTTTTCTTGTTATATGGAAAATTATAAATAAAATTAAATACAAGTACTATAAGCATTTTCCTTTATCTTGCCATTGTATGGCTTACCTAACCATTATGATCTGAAAAACAGAACACTCAAACTTGTAATATTAGAAAAATAAAAGTTTTTAACCCACTAAGTCTCAATGAGTGCAAAATTTCCTTGCAAGTGAAATTCATATTAAGTTAGTTTGATATTATATTATTCTCATTATTTAGGCTAACAGGCTACTAGCAAAATCCTTTCTAGTCAATACATATTCTTATATTTTGAGTTATGTTAAATATATTAACAAGCAGAGCACAACCTGATGATTAGTGTGTTGGGCTGAGGATCAAAAATCACACTCCACACTATTTTTGGGTTGTGAGTGCATCATTTCAATAATGAAAGTCCCACTGTTCAATTAGAGTAGCCTAAGAGTTGGTGGCTGATGCTGTGCTGTTGACCAACTGACTTTCCTCTAGTCTATCAGTTTAAAATTAGGGACAGATAGCCCTTGTGTAACTTTGTGAAAGTTACACCAAACAAATAAACTATTTATAAAACAAAGCACACAAAAATACAAGTTAAAAGGATGAATTTTTCATTTCAAGAATACAATTATTTTCAATTTCAATTCTTCTGTGTTTGCTCTTAACACAGTATCATATAGGCTTCAGTGTAAATAAAATACTTTTATAATATTTTTTGCAACAGTATACTTATAGCTATTTAGATTACATTAATTTTTAAGACCTTATTTCTTATTTCTGAACTTGAATGCTTTCAAGCTGAAAGTGCTACAAGCATGCCAAACTCAGTGTTATTAATCTTCAAAAGTTCCATGTTTTGGTTCCAAAAATCAAGTATCATGGCCAGTAGTTTTATGTAAAACATAGTTTCAGTAATTGTTATGCACTATTATAATAAATAAATTTCATTGGCTAAACTATTGCCGATATAGTTTTAACATGTTATTTTTTTTCTGTTATGTTCAACAATAATAACGAAAAAAACACCATTTGTAGTACATTATAACATAGAATTTGCACAAAGTTCTTACTGGAAGGAATGTGGCATTAATATAGTCTGACCCATCTGTTCCAGGCTTTGGAGTGATATGGACTCTATAGGTCTCTACTGGTAGTAGATCCAATGAACGGTTCTTCGACTTGTTGCAAGACTTTAAAGCAGATGTAAGACTGAAGTCCCTGGGTCTGTATGCTGTCACCAACTGTTCAAATAGAAAAATAATGTCAAATCTCAATACCCTCTTTTAAATTTCACAATCTCTTACATACTGCTTATTTGTATATTATATCTATATAAATAATTCATGTATTATCTGCCCAAAGGTGGGTTCTTGGCTCTTCTTCCTATCTCTCAGGCTGCTAGATTTTCAATTCTTATTCCTAGGCCAATTCCCTTCCTTCTAGGACCTTCTTCATCAAAATTTGAATAACGTGTTCCACCCACATCTTTTGCCTTTTATGGAATTTTCCTATTAAGGTTCTAGTTTTTTTCCACCATCTCAAACACATTATTATTACTTATTCATTATTTAAGCAAATTGTTTCCCCCTTCATTGCCCAATGAAGATCTCAAAGCTCTATAATCTTTTAATATCTTCTTTTGCCAGTCTCTATGTTTGTGCCTCACACTCCAAACATAGTCTTGATACGCTTTTTCTTCAATTCTCTTTTCATCCAATGGTTATTAGCTCCTTCATTTTACTAAATGCCACTTTTATCATCTCCTTTACTCATTTGCCATCCTCTGTAAGGATATTTGTATCATAGAGACTTGATTAATCTGTAAATTAGAATGTATGTAGTGGTGGCAGGAGGCAAAATTCCATTAATTCAATTACTATTTAACATTGATACATCTCCTGCACCAACCTTCTGACTTGATTAATCTGTAAATTAGAATGTATGTAGTGGTGGCAGGAGGCAAAATTCCATTAATTCAATTACTATTTAACACTGATACATCTCCTGCACCAATCTTCTGGAATAATACAATAAATATTTGTCTGATATTTCTTAATTGTTTACTTTTTTAAATCAAACTGAACAGCACTAATGAAATATTTTGTAAGCTTAGATTTTACTTTTTAACAACATGACTGCCAACTCTTATAGTACACATCCATCCCATTTGCCAAGTCAAGTATGCATATGCTTTATTGTCAAATTTTACCTTTTTATGAGTAATTATAAGTTTATTTCTAATACACTTGTGGGGAATGTTATGAAAAACTCATTGCTGATAGTGGTACAGTTATCTTTTAGCACTATATTTAGTGCTGAATTGACTTTGGTACTAAGTTTCTGCTTTTGGTGATCATGTGCTGTGTACCATGTGTGTGTTTTGTTGCTACTGTCATTACCCTTCAAAATGGTACTTGTGAATGCAGATCAAGTTGTAAAACTTCTAAAAGAAACTTATAATGATGACAATTATGATCAAGACATGAAGTCTGATGATGGGACTACAGAAATGCCCTCAGATGACAGTAATTTTCAGGCCCAAAAGACAACCAAAGATAGCAGTGATAACCAGTTTAGTGATAATGGTGACCCAAGGGTTTCATCAGACTTGTATTCATAAAGTGACGACAATGGAGTTCGTGGGGTCTGTGGGTCTGCTAGACCAGTTCTTGACAGAAGGGCAGAACAGTTGGAAATGTGAACCCCACTGTCTCATTGCATAATTGGACAAATGCACAAGATCCATCTAATTTCGCTTGCAATGAAATGTCCGGTCTTAGAATTCAGTTACAAGATGGTTCAGCTGGTGATTATTTTGACCTATTTGCTAAGAGAATCATGCCTAAGATACTGAAAGGACACTGATGCAACAGAAATGAAAAAGTCTCTAGCCTTGTTGATTCACATGAGTCCAAACAGCCAACCTATCTTAGAGCATTACTTGAGTACTGATATTCTGTAAAAGACATCACTTTACAGTGGTATTATGAGCTGAAATTGCTTTCAAACTCTCTTATGTTTTTAGCATTTTGCAAAGAATTCCCAACCCCTAAATATTTGTTTGTATAAGATACGACCTCTCCTAGATCACTTCAATAATGAAATGGTCCACATTTACTATCCAAGAAAAAATTTGTGCATCAATGAGTCCATGGTACTTTGGCGTGGCAGGCTCTTGTTTCAACAATATATCAAAAATAAACACCACAAATATGGAATCAAACTCTATGAAATATGTGTATCATGCAGTCTGGTGCTGAACATTCATGTATACTTTGGAGCTTTCCTTGATGAAGATACCAGTTTGGGAAAAGCTGCAGCTGGTTTCCTTGATCTGATGGCTGATAACTTGGACAAATGTTGTGTTTTATACACAGATAATCATTACAGTTCTGTGCATCTGGTGAAAAAACTGACTGAACGATCAACCTAAGTATGTGGAACACTCCAGTTTGATTGTAAAGAAAATCCAATGGATGTGGTCAGGAAAAGGTTGAAGAAGGGCGAACATGAATGGAAGCAGTCAGAATCAGTGGTAGTTTGTAAATGGAAAGACAATTAGGACATGTTCACAATTAGCAACATGCATAGAGTGAAGATAGCAAATCAAAATAATAAAATTTAAAAGAAACCCAGTATCGTCAGTGACTACAACAATAACATGTCAGGGATAGACAGATCTGACCAAATGTTATCATATTGCTCAGCTCTATGAAAGACAATATGATGGTATAAGAAGATTGCCCTTCACACCATCAAAATATTTATTCTGAATACCCACATCCTGAACAATGAAAATAAGGGACAGCAAATGAAGTTTCAGGAACAGGTAACAATTCATCTGCTAGGAAATACCATAGTGGATCTTCAAGGCCAGGGTCAAAATGCAACTCCAATTCCAAAAGATAAATCATTTCACTACCTCATATTTTTGTCATCCACAGAAAAGAAAGAGAAGCCAATCAAACCATGTCGTGTCTACACAAAGGCTCGAAGGACACGAGAAAGCTGCTATATGTGTGATGTCTGCCCTGAAAATCCAGCCCTCTGTGTTGAAAATTGCTTCAAGCAAAACCATGTGCCTCAATAATGGTCAGATAAACAAGAAGACAAAGATACATTTGTAATCATTTACTGGACATTGTATTTTTGTCATTTGGTATGATGTGAGAACTTGTTAGTTCACATAACATTAAAAGAATAAAATCATGTATTTTGAAAATTTTTATTGATTATCAATTGTTTATTGATTCAGACCTGATTAAACAATGCTATGAATCATGTAGAATAACCTTATTTCAGTTATAATCATATATTTTATGTTGTAACCATTTCTTATTTAATCTTAGTTATGTTGAAGCTTTGTGGAGATACTGTGTTTGTGCATCTTAGTGAATTTCAATAGTGCAGATAATGATACGATACACATTTGACCATGATTCTTACACAGATTTATGTTCGCTAAACTGCCAGCAGATTGTTTATTGCATTATCTGGGATGCCAGCATTATTCTGTTTACTATACAACACACATTTGACCATGATTCTTACACAGATTTATGTTCCCTAAACTGCCAGCAGATTGTTTATTGCGTTATCTGGGATGCCAGCATTATTCTGTTTACTAGACAATAGCGTAATCTTTTCTATACCCGGCACTACGAGTGTACTCGTAGTCAGCAGTCAACATGTTAATTTTTATGACTGGTATAAGATATGAAAAATCACATACATTGTTTACACTCCACTAGTGCTAAAACAGCTTTATACTCATGTTATATTACAACAAACACTGGAAAATGGTAACTCAAGTAAACAACCTAATGTACTATTCTATTCAAAAACACCAACAACAAGAAGAGTTTGGAAAAAACAATTTTACTCAAATAGAATACATGCTACAAAGATAAAGCAGAGTTCAGAAAATATCTAATAACAGCTAACAGCTTCAGTGTTATACACTAGTAGATTTGATTTCTAATAAACATCTGATGTAATTGGTATTTCAACTGAGACTTTATATGCTGTAACCACCTTAACTGATGAGTTCTGGAATTGAACATAAAGCATTAACATCAGTAGAACACAACAGAAAAAGTGTACTTGAAATGCACTTCTTCAATACTAGGCACAAGTTCTTAGCCAACACAGGACAAGATGATAAAAATTATTATTGGCCTAATACTGATGATGTAATATCACACTTAATACTTATCACTGGCACAGTCATACATGTCAACAGATAAGAAAAACAAGAAATCCAAAACTCATACATGGCGGCTGAAAAAAAAGGATAAGAAAAGTAAACTCGGAAAGTTTTACTTGGGAGTAACTGCAAGTATAAAAAGAAAATATTCAACAAAATAGTAATATGTGGCATGTATATTTCAACAGAGTAAAGAAAAGAGCCATATGTTACACAAACAGTATTAAAATAGTAACATGTGGGATGTATACTTCAACAGAGTAAAGAAAACAGCCAAATGTTACACAGTCAAACAGTATTAAAATAGTAACGTGCTAAATGTGTACTTCAACTGAACACAGAAAAGAAAAGAGCCTTATATTACATAGTCAAGCAGTATTAAAGTAGCAAATAGTAACATGTGAGTTGTGTATACTTCAACACAATAAAACAAACAGCCTTATGTTACACAGTCAAACAGTATTAAAGTAGTAAATAGCAACGTATGGGATGTATACTTCAACACAGTAAAGGAAACAGCCATATGGTACACAAATAGTATTATAGTAGTAAACAGTAACATCTTTGATTTTCTATTTATAACAAACTTCATAGACAGCTATATATAATTATGTTATTTACAGTTATCTCCACATTGGATAATTAACAATTATTTTATTTTCAACCTTGTTATTACTAGAGATTCGACTATTGGTACCATTCATCTACAAACCTTAAATTGCTTCTCCAATAGAGGCCAGTGGTCCTTCTCTCTTTCACTATTCTCTGCTGTCTGCAACATCTGGATGTAGTGAGGGAGTTGGTTTGATGGAATTTCTGTATCACCACTTTCTATAGCCTCCAACAAAGCATCGTGAATGAAGATGTACTGATCCTGAAACAGTAAATATGGATTACAGTACAAGTTAGAGAAGAACAATTGGATAAGTTCTTGTTTTTCGTGTCCATTATTTGAGAACTACAAGTGTGAATGATGTGACAGCCTGTTCATCCATGAGTATGGATTCATTATTACAAGTATTTGACATTGAGGAGGTTTCTTACCATTGTTGTCATGCTAATGATTTTGAGGACTACACCTTTAATCTTGCATTTCATTTCAATAAACCTTTATTGTATTAACCTACAGAGATCATGTTTCAACTTTCTTTTTTATTATAAAAGATACTATTGTTTTTGATTATTTAAAAAAGTCCAATGGGTCATATCAAAAGCATTTTCAAAGTCTAATAATGATAAAAATCCTACTGTATTTTCCTTTTCAGTAAAGCTTATATCATACAGCATCTTAATATTTTCTGCTATAAATTTACCTTTTATACACTTTTCGATCTTTATTGTTTCTGCTATACATCCTAAAATAAGTTTATATATACATAAAATGTTTTTTACTTTATCATGTTTTTTGAATGAGTGTTACAATACCTGGTGTTTGCATTACTGATAATTTTCCAGTTTTTAATACACATCATTTGTGTGTATACAATAACCTCAAAAAAATCTTAAAATTCATAATTCCCCCCCCCCCCCAGGTGGAGGGGTAGGTATTACAATTGGGGCTGTGTGTGTATGTCTGTCTGTGTTTTCACATGCATATCTTGAGAATTAATAGACTGACGTACAGAAAAATTTACATAAAATGGAAAGTATGTGAGGAACAGTTCTCCCCCAAGCATTTTTATAATGGGGAGATAGGTTATTTTTGTAGTTTTGGGTTAATAACTCTGTAAAGTGTGATCGAATTTGTAACAAATTTCATGGGCATATTAAGGTTGAGACTCCTCATCATACTACAAAAAATGATCCAGATCTTTGATCATTCTGGATTGGAGATGGATTTTCCGAGTTTTTGAAGATGAAATCTGGTGTTATCCAATATAAACACATGCATTCTCGAAAAGGAGTGGTGGGGTGAGGGTATGCAATCGCTCTGATTGCTCGTTTTATCTGTTTTTTATTTTCTTCACTCTAAATTAGAATTGTGTATACTTAATATCAGTTCTCACAAACTAATAGAGGTCCAACTGACTATTATCTGAAGTCAAATTGATGCACAATATTTGAATAGCCCAGAGATTTATACAGAAAAACGAAAGCAAATTAAAAAATGTATAATTCATAAATATTTCACTG
This sequence comes from Limulus polyphemus, assembly GCF_000517525.1. Lineage (NCBI taxonomy): Eukaryota > Metazoa > Arthropoda > Merostomata > Xiphosura > Limulidae > Limulus > Limulus polyphemus. The sequence goes on from NW_013667073.1 coordinate 183,079, forward strand.
TAAATAATTTTTTACACAAAACTATTGTTGCGTCATCGAGGTCACGTGACGCTAGTAACACGTCATACTCTCGAAGCTTCGTGAATTCTCGGGAGGTTACTAGACTTTGGTATTATTTTATATATAAGACGGTCAAGACGTGACGGCAATAATGGAATGTTTGTGTAGACAGTGAGTAATTGAACTGCAGTCAGAGAGCACGAGAGACGTTACAGCGTTTGTTTAGCGCGATT
>NW_013667073.1:184291-217903 GCF_000517525.1 Limulus polyphemus
TGTGATAATAGGCATATTTTTTTCAATTAATGAACAAGTATATTGGATCTGCATATATTAAGTACAATAATATGTCTACTACAATATTTTCACATTTTATTTATAAATACTCAATATATACCTCTGTTTGAACCAAGAAGTTCCTCTGTTGTCGAATGAGCTTTAGAAAGCCAAATACATTAACACTCTGTCGATGACTGATTTGCTTCAGCATAGCATCAATAACTATGTATGTTCCAGTTCTCCCAACACCAGCACTGAAAAACAAAAGGCATAATATCAATTTACTTTTTGTGACTGATAGATGACTCAAGAATTTAAGAAATTAACCCTGTTGGCTTATTAAAGTGTTTAAAAATTAACTTTCACAAAATTTCTAAATCCAACATAACATCTATTAGAAACCACCACATCAAATATTGTTGATACATGATGTTAGAAAAACATGTAGGTTCAAGAAATCTTGATAGAAATGAATAAAAACCCTATAATCTGAGAGCTTTCGAAAGGTGGACCTTTCTTCTTCAGGAGCAAATATTGTTAATAAATCCTCATCTGCAGTTAATGTGATTTTTATCATACATTTTGGGTCTAATGAACATATTGTTAATCAGTCACCAGCACTGCCAACTGTACCATTAAAAAACAATGGAAATATTCAGTCCTGCTTTAATCACTACTGAAAATTAAGATATATTGATCATCAAAACCAGCATTAAAATCAGTACATATATGTTGTTACTCAGTCATCAGTTCCACTAATATTTGTTCAAACCTAATTAAAGAATATTCTGTTGCTCAACCAGCCTTAACATTTGCACTGATAAAGAATATGTAACCTATCATCACATTGTCAACACAACCACTGAGGATATACTGTTACTCTATCAGATAATATAATCTACTGTCAGTCAAAGAAACATTACAGCTTACAAAAAAGGGTATAAGGTCATATATTAAATACTTTGTTCTTCATAAGCTGTTTATTGAAGTGTCTGTCAAGTCAAATTATATAAAATTAAATACTTTATTCTTATAAACAGTTTAATTAAGTGTCTATTTAGTCAAATTGTGTAAAATTAAATACCTTGTGTAAACTGTTTATTGAGGTGTCTAGTCATATTGTGTAAAATTAAATATTTTGTTCTAGAAAACTGTTTATTGAGATTCCTAGTCAGATTGTGTAAACTTTAGATACTTTGTTCAAGTAAACAGTTTTTTTGAAATGTCTATTCAGATTGCATAAAGTAAAATATTTTGTTCTAGTTAACTGTTTATTGAGGTGTCTAGTCAGACTGCATACGATTAAGTAATTTGTTCTAGTAAACTGTTAATTGAGGTGTCTAGTCAGACTGTGTAAGATTAAGTAATTTGTTCTAGTAAACTGTTTATAGAGGTGCCTAGTCAAATTGTGTAAAATTAAATACTTCGTTCTAGTCAACTGTTTATAGAAGTGTCTAGTCAGATTGAGTTTATTACATAATTTATTCTAGTACACTGTTTATTGAAGTATCTAGTCAAATTGTATAATATTAAATACTTTGTTTTAGTAAACAGTTTATTGAGATAAGTATAAAAAAAACAATAATAATAACAAAAATCTGGTTACATTTCAGGAAATTGGTAAACTATAGACCTGACTCTGTTTAATATCCTACTACTGTCCTGTTAACACTCATAAACACTAATCTATTGTCAGCATTGCTTATACATGTACTAAAAACCTAACATATGAAATTACTTATGCAAAACTAGAAGTTGTAGTAGGGACACCAAACTTTGTATGTAACAAACATTTTGCTAAACTAGAACAAATTTTATATTTTTTTTAATTTTATAAATAATCTTATTTGTTTTTATGTAGTAAAAAACGTTTTTAAAACTATAAACAATTTAGTAATCCTTGTGTACCAAACAATGCACTCTAAAAAATTTATGGTGAAACCTCTCTACAAACTTTTTAATGATTTCACCCCATTACTACTGATTCAATATGATTTGTATTAAAGAAACAAACTAATATACTTTAATTTATTGTTAAAAACTATTAATGAAGCTTTTTATTTCAATACCAGAGCTTATCAGATCAAACAATCACAATGAACATTAATTTCACAAATATTACCAAAATGAATTTTCTGTTAAAAATACACAATCAAATTTAAAAAGAGAAAAATATAATACAGTAAAACGTATGCACTAACAAGCTTGCTGAGCATCTTAGTAGTGCTATATTTCAAACATACTCACCTACAGTGTACTATTATTGAGCCTCCATTGGGTGGATTAGAAGCTGAAGATTTACGAACAAAACTAAGAACAGGTAGTGGGTGATCAGGAACGCCATGGTCAGGCCAGTTGGTGTAATGATATTGGTACACTGTCCTTTCTGCTGACCGTTTCTGAGATGGACAAAATAGAAAACATTCTTGTTGAAAAAAAGTGTGAGAGATGAAATTTTGAGCTAACTGTGCCTTACTGAATGCAGATGAGTAAAGATAAAATAATTATGAACAAACAAGATAGCATATATATATTAAATTACTCTACTACTGATGTAAGCATATACATGTACAACAATTAATGAATATTTGTAAGGTTAGGGCTATTATAAGGTAAAATCACTACTATAACACAATATCAGTTATCCCCCATCCTTCAGCTCAGTGTTATGCAAATCAGTTATCTGATGATCTGAGTGCCAATGACTGGTAATTTTTGGGCAACAAAGTTTAGTACGGCATCTTTATAAAGGGTGAGAATAATGCTTGTAAATTTCATTTAAAAGAATGAATATTTGCTCTCATGTCTTAATTAAAAATTAAATTACTCTTTTAATGTCAGATGTTTATATGAACTTGCAACCTTTAACTGAATGTGTTTAAATTTGGTCCAATGAACAGATCCATATTGGAGAAGAAATGTTGACTATAATTCCAAATGTACTACATGTGTCTACACAAAATATAGCAAGCTTTTAGTAAAATGCACAAGTCTGTTATTGTACATAAAAAATCAGATGTGTTTCAAAAGTACTGGTACTCAAGATATGTCTGGTAATTGACAACACCAGTCTGACTCTAACTCATAATGCAAGATGATGTTCATGTGAAGAATAAAAATATTTTTGTCCGTTGTACAATTTGCATAACCTCTATATTTTCTGAAATGCATATCTACAGTTTTGTCAGTATTCTTGGTAGTTACTTTCCTCCATCATGAAGTGTCAACAAATCAGCAGTGTAGGGTAAAGCAAACAGTTGATAATCCTGAGTACTCTATAAAAGGTACAATTTGAACTCCACCTTTGCACATAGAACTGAAATTAGAATATATCACACCTCTCACATGATTTTAGTTATACAATAGTTATAAAACTATAATGTTCACATTAAAGAGAAGTTCATATATATTTATGAAAAATTCAAATACATTTCTGTTGTTCACAAGATAATTTATAATTAATCACTATAGATGTGCCATACAATGCACAATAGCCTACAAATTACAGTGTAAACGCCATTTAAAATGTGAAATAATATTTGACAGATACAATACATTATGATTGGGTTAAAGAAATTCATGTGCTCAACAACGAATTATCGAAACAATTTCTAAAAACTGTCATTACACTATTTATTGATTTACATTGGATTCAAAGTCTGTTTAATACATTCCCTAATATCATGAGGTATGGAAGATAAAAATTTGATGTAAGGCTTGAGTTTTTAACATCCAACAAAGCAAGGTATTATTATAATATATATCAACTATAAACAGTATCTGTTGTACTTCTTTACCTAAAGAAACAAAAACATATTATAAATTGGTTTAAGATTTCCCATACTTTTTAAATTATACATAAATCCTAACTAATTCTTACTTTTTTTATCTTGAGATTTCGAATGGTAAAAGTACGGAGTGTGTAGGTAGCCATAGTAACCTCACAAATCATTTTCACCTGGATAATACCATACACTTCAGTTCCTTCTTTTGGCCAATACATATCACACTTTCGCTATAAAATAATAACAGAAAAATGGTTAGTAGTCACATCTCAAACATAACAAAGAGAGCTTTCAATAATAATCAACCAATTAAAGTACTATGAGAAAATTATGTAGTATTCTAACACAACTCCAATTTACAGCTTAAAATAAAGACCTTAAATACCTCTCTATACACATGTAGTATCCTTTTCCACTATCTCGGTAGAATAAATTATTTCCATTAACAGACACTTGGTTTAAAGTGTTGTTAATCACAGAAATAACATAATAGTTAAGACACACACAGATAATGCATGCACACAAACAAATCAAATAGTAAGAAGCATAATATTCTGAGAATTCAGAACATGAAGTTTTATTACATGAAAGATAATAACTACTTGAAATAAAAAGAGCTTGTAGAGAAAAAAGAATCTGCATGACACTCAACTGAAATGGAAAAATGATTTGATATAATTTAGTAGCTTGGGAAAACATACAAAAAGAAACAATATAGCTATAGCTTGTGATAAAAACACTAAATACTTTACATCACATAGAAGTGTTTCATTTACAAACTGAAAATTTCTTCATGAACATATTGCCTTTCAAACAATGTTCTCAATCATACATAAGTTCCAGATTTTAAAAGAATGCCAGATATAAAGGTAAAAAAAAATCTATCAATCTAGTGTGACTATATCATTGGCTTTAGGACAAGATTCCAAAACATTCTGAAAAAATAAAGGAGCTCTCAGAAAAGTATGGCTTAGGATTGTTCACAGGATATTTCAGTTTGAGTAAAACTTGAGTAAGCTTTTAATAAGAATATTGTATTCTTCAAATGATAAATGAAATCAAAGGAAGAATTTCACAGTCACATAAATATAATTTCTTAGTTTTCTTTGACAAAGGTATTTTACAAGTACATGATCTTACTTAAAAAAAAAGTTTCTTTAAGATTTGGGTTTATTTACTTACACAGATGTTAAAGGGGTGAAGCTAACCATTTTAAAAACATTTATGCATTATTAAAAAGTGTACATTAAAAACCTACATTGAAAGTGACTTATGATGAAGGTTTAATGTCTATAACAAGCACTTACTGGGGATGAAACTCTATAATATGTAGGTGTATTGTAAAGTATTATTATTTTGAATTAGATGTGGTGCCATATTAACTTTGCAATATTGTGTGTGTAACTTTATCTCAAATGTAATCCACAAAATCATCTTTAATTTATAATTCACTTGTTTATTTTTTAAAAACTAGACCCATCTCTAAAGGAAATAATTATATTCTCAGTTGAGCCACACTCACCCTTATTTCCAAGTACAAAAGGTATTGGGCTTAGCATACAAGCACACACATACACATATTGCTGAAATAACTTTTAATATCAAAATATGAGACATACAGCAAGCACAACTATAAGTATTATAACCTTTAATGGAAACACATGACTATGATACAGAAAAAAACTCTAACTACAATGTTTAAGAACAGGTAGAAACAGATAAAAATTGTTAATGGTGTAGTTGGAAAAAAAAGAGTGTAAGAGTTGAGGAAGAATGAAATTTTGAGCTAACTGTGCCTTACTGAATGCAAATTAGTTGTGATAAAAAATGTATGAACAAACAAGATAGCAAAACAAACACAGAATAAATACTACACTTACGGTGTCCTCCAACTCAGAATTGCTAGGTTCGTGCTAGCATGCAAGAAAGATTACAAGATATTGTGCCCAATCTTTAATTAACAAATACAGTAAGTTATTCTGTTATTTTACTAAAAGAACAAATTTTTATCATAAGAGCAAAATTTCTGACATGAAAAAACATCTGAAAGAGCTGTGCAAGAAACCTACAAGAGTGCATTATAGTGAGCTAAACATTAAAGCAGTGATAAGGTAGTGTTTTAATAGTTCTGGTGTTCCCATGAGGATAATATTTGTTTTTAGAAACAAGAAAAAAAAGGGAAAAAAGAGAAATATATAAAAGCAATATAACCATTCTTTTCTCTTGGTAACAACTCAACTACTTGAGGGTTGAAGATAGTAAATTTCTAAATGTGTACAAAAAGGATTTTGACCTTTTATCAGTAAGTTAGTTTTTCAAATATTTTGAAGCCAGCACAATAAAACACAACATGTCTACCTACATGTGTCTCCTGATATCTAAATACACAAGAGGCACAATAATAATAAACAAATAAGCTACATCAGTGAGGCTTTACAATAAAGTTACAGGTCTTTTTACTATGTCAGTCAGAATACTAAGATATTTAAGTATTTTAAGCACCAAAATTATTTTCTGAAGCATAAACTTAAGCTAATATTTTTAAGAAAGATATTAGCTTTGAGTTAAAAGTAAATATAACTTTCTGGCTAATAATAATTGATACTTTTATTATACCACATCAGTCTAAAAAAAAACAACTGACTCCGATATATTTCTATTTTAAAGATAGGTAACACAAAACTACTCGTCCACGTTCCACAAGATTGGTGATCATGACAATAATGTATACCCGCTGTTCCCAGATCATACGCCAATAGTCATCAAATGTTGATGGCAGCGGCCCTTGTGTTCCAATGTAGGCTCGAGCTTTTCCGTATCCCTAGTCAACCATCCAATGAGTTATAAAAAAAATCTAGATGTCAGAACACTTAGCCTAATATCATTAGCTTTAAATTTTTAACACAGTGAAAATCACATTTGTAAATGATGAACTATTATCATTACATTCAAAGTCACAAAGTCTGATATCCATGTTTACTACATGAAAGCTAGACAAAATAAATTTTTTCCATAACAGCTGTTATATCATTAAAAGCAATTTTACTATATAGTTAGAAACTTAAAACTCACATCTATATAGTTGGCATTTATGTAGTCTGAAAGTCGCTTCTGTCCAGGCAAAGCTTTCAACATCACTCGGCTGTGATCATAAGCAACAATATTAACATATCTGTTTTTGTTCTTGTTTTCAGTTAACTGAGAATGCTGGAAGGACAAGTCAAGGTCAGTAGCTTGTTGGATAGCCTGAAGAGAAAACAAATAAAAAAAAACATCACATTCAATGGGAAAAAACCTAAAAATACCAACATTTAATTAAATAAATTCCCAGAAAGTGTAGAATTATAGTTTTCCTATACTGAAGATGTATTTCCGATAGCTACTTACAACAGCCCACATATATATGGCTGTTTTTGTTCAGTGCTGCCAACTATATGCAAAAACTTTTTCACATCCCACAAGCCTTGCACTCCCATGTACCCTACCATACCTAGTACAGAAGTGGTATGGTCTCCCACATATTATCTTCTACTACAGGATCACAATTCTGGGGTATTCTTCGGATGTTTTTGGAGGATGCTTATTTCTATCCCTTGCACTGGTCCCTCTATGTATTCAATGTGGGATTCTAGCTATACATGTGAGCGTGGGTAGTGTACAGTATCAGAAGTTATAATTTTCATATACTGAAAAATGTATTTCTGATAGGTACTTACCTCCTCCCACACATCTTTTCACTGATAACTGGTGCTTCGTTTTCTGTTTAAACTCGAAATGATAGTTCGGTAGAATCGAATAGGAGTCACATGCCTCGGGATGGTGTGTCACACTCCTATTGGTGGAGGGTTGTCGTCGCATGATGATTTACATGCGAGACGCAGTTGAACCAGAATTAACTTCATTCCCTGGCAACATTCCTCTGTTTTTGACTTTTCTCCCTCCACTCTTACCAATTGGATTTGGCTTTTGATTTGATTGGCTTCTTCATCCTTGTCTCCTTCTTCCCGAAATCTGTTCCAGGTGTTGTCGCATCAGATGAGCACCTTATCTTTTCCATGGTGTCTCATCTCTGTCATCCATTGAGCATATGGACTACACCTCATACGTTCATCTCTCACTGTTTTCATCAGGAAGCTGTTTATTCCTCGTTGGGATACCGTTTTCCACCTGTTGCCATCCTTTACACTTTGGTGTGGCTGTGACTTGGTAAGTTATCTTTTTTATATGCATTTTAATTTCTTTCATTGGCACGTATCTTTTATTCATTAAGGATCCCACTCTGTGGTGAGGGTTGCCTCCCCAGGAATACCTAATATATTTCAAATCTACACTGTACGGCCATGATGAAATAATAAAATACAATATACTCATGGCTAGTAATGCATACCGTTGAGATGGGGTGTTCCACAAGATCGCTAGTAGGTTTTTTTCCTTGTTATATATTTGCTTCATTAACATGCCTGTTTCAGACTGAAATGTAAGTCCATGACTAACCCATGGACTTACATGGCTAAAGCAGAAGAGGATAGTTGCCCATCCCTGCTGTCCCTTTGATTTAATAAATCAGGGATGGTCTGCTTTTCTGATGTTAGGGTTTCTCCAGATTCTCCACCATGTTTTATTCTCCCATGTTCTTCTAGTGGAGTATGAAAGTCCTTGCTACTTTCCAATTCCTAGCTGCTAGGGTAGGGGATCATGGAGGTTTCCTTCTGAATGTGATCACACATTAATAAATAAAAACTACAAAATCCATTCAGTAGAGAGTAGGGCAGTGATGTTCTGCTGGTGTAGATGGTGTGTGGTCCTCCAGTCGTGTGCTCCAACTCGGTACAGTGGGCTCCGAGGGTTGATTTTGCACCCATCTTCTCTGCGGTCTTATTCACAGGATAATATTGCATTGGAGTTGAGCTGTCACATTGAAGTTCACCTCTTTTATTGGGATTCTTCATCCTATTATCACATGGATGTTGGTTCCTGGTGACTGGTTTTTGATTTAGAGCAGAACCAATCAACTTAAGTCCTCACATGTTGCCTCTGTATGGTTCCATCTGAAGGGGGAGGTGGTTATATTTTTCATCGAAGGCCACCCACTTCCGTGTGGTGGGACTAGGAGGATGGTGTTGCATTATGAGGATAATGTTGCATGAGGCAGTGGTTTTCCCTCTTGTGCTCTACTTCAAGGAGTTTCGTGGCCCAAGGATGATGTGCAGTGGGGTGTCAGTTTGATTGAGTTTGAGTTTGATGGGATCTGCCACATGGGCATATCTCTTACTGCCATCATTTGGATATAAATTTCCTAGATGTATGGTATATAATTCCATTCTATTGAACTTGAGGTGGAGACTGTGTGGACACTCCTCCTACCATGGATTGGAGGCTATATTCCCATTACTAATTGGTTTTGGACTGGAATTGACTTGCCACATACAGTCTGTTGCACTCTAGTCACTCTACACCTTGGAGCACCTCCATTTTAGCTTTCCTCCACATTACTGTCTCTAGATGTTCCTTCTACAGTCTTTCTTTTATGGGAATGAGATTATGATATACTGTGGTTTAGATTCCTCTCCAACCATTGTTCTCTCCCTTTTGGTTGTTAGCCTCCCTTTTTCCACCCATGTTTGCGACAACTCTTTCCACACTGGGCACAGAGTAGAAGCAGCATGAGTAGGTTGGTTTATCTAGTTGGAGAAGTTTTTCCTCTTCCCTACACAATATCTCATCCACTTGGGTATGTTTTTTTTTCAACACCCACCTCAGCTGGACCCAATCTTCTCCTCTTCTACTCCATTCGATGGAGCTCTCTGTTCTCCATGCCCTTGCTACTCCCTTTCTTCCTGCTCACAAAGTTCTAGGTTCTATCACATTTAGGGACATGGGCTTCTATGCAAACATTTATTCCCTTGGGTCGGGCACATTTGTGATCTCCTCAGGTGACTCTGCACGACCTGTGGAATCTTGCTCGGGATCCTTTGGATTCTCCCATTACCCTTCCCCCATTAATGACCTGCATTGGTGTTGGAAAAGACATTGTTGGGTGTATTGCTTCCTCCACCTTGTCTGGATTTGCATTTCTGCACAGATTCTGCTTTCCATGGTTGGGGGTCAAGGGTTGATCAACAGGAGGCTTCCAGACAATGGTCTATGATCGAGAGGTCTTACCATCTCTACATCTTGTAGCTCCTGGAAGTACAACATGATTTGGATCACTTTCTTACTCTTGTAAGCAATTGACTTGTCATGATCCATTCCAGCAATTCTACAGTGGTGACTTATATCAATCATCAAGGGGGCACCCATTCTCTTTCCTTTTGAGGTTGAACCTTGGATTTCCTTTTTTGGGTGCCCACATGCTTGGGATACGTCTCCTTGAATGTCATATTCTGGGTGCTTTCAACCTCATGGCAGATTGCCTTTCCAGACCAGACAAATTTATCCCACAGAGTAGTCTCTAGATCATCTGGTTTTCCATTGGCTATGCTCCCAGTGGGGTACTCCTCAGCTGGATGCATTTGCCACTTTCCTCAATACCAAGTTACTCCTTTTTTTAGTCTCCAGTTCGTCATCCACATGCCCTAGCTGTCGATGTTCTTAGCCAGGATTGGACCAAACTGTACCTTTATGTTTATCCTCTCCTCTGACTTTTCCCTGGGCGATTTCAATCATCCATGCCATTCCGTGTCAGGTCCATCTGATTGATCCCTATTGGTTGACACAACCATGGTTTCCTCATCTACTTTGGCTCCAAACTGTCTCTCCCTTGCCTCTTCCTTTCACTCCATCCATTCATTGTTGTCTTGATCACCAGTAATTCATCCCACTCTTCCATCTTCATGCCGGATTGCTCCATTTCCAACTTATGAGTGTGTTGTAAATGACTCCAGTTCAGAATGAGCAAACAGAAGTCAGTCATCTATGTAGTGTTGTAAGAACAACCCCCGAACATGCATAAGTTAAGCAAATGCTTTGACCATCCAACAAAGGACATATGGAGTCAAAGCAAGCCTGAAGGGCAAGGCTCGAAACTGATACACAACCCCTTGGTGGACAAACCAAAGATAGCATCTTTACTAATGAGAAATAGGAATATGGAGATAATTATTCAAGACCTCTACCTTGGTTATTCATAGTTTTGGAGAAAAAGCTCACCCCACCTAAGTGTGAGAAAGGACTCCATGGTAAAATGGGAAGATCCAAAAACTGGTTGAGGCAGGACAGATTGGTCACAGGACCCCAAACCTCAGTTTTCTTGGGTACCACAAACAACCTGGAGTAAAAACTGGGGAATGATGGCTAACAGGCTCAATAGCTCTCTGTGACAGAAGACACCATACTACCTCAGACAGATATCAACTGGTAGTATGATCCTAAGGTAAAGGAAAAGGCTATGGGTACTGGAAACAACAGGGGAAAGGAAAGGAATTGGACTAAAAGTCCTGTGGGCAAAACCAGGATATCCTAAGGATCAGCAGCAAATTCCCACCATAGGGTAACAAAATTGGCCAAACAAGCCCCTACTGGACTGGATCCCACAAAATAAACACTGATACTGTTAGTGCCAATGAAACCTACATCAAGAAACATGACAAATGGTGGAACCCTTAGTGGTAGGAAAAGAGCAGGAGAATGCAGGATGTGGAACAATAACAGGAGATTGCAAGGGCTCAGAATGAGACAAACAAGCAACCAATGATTAAAGGGCCAAATGTTGCCTCACAGTTTCCACACACAATTCCAAATTCTCAGGAATATCCCCAAAAATGGACCAATAGAGAAAAGGAACCATTTGCAAATCCCAAAGATAATAAACCTGGGACAAGACAGTGTCCCTCCCCAGAAGATCCCAACAGCAAAGAAACTACGTGTCAAGGGAGAGCACCGAAGAGGATAATCGCACCAAGTGCAAGACAAAGGAGGGAAAACTGGCCATGTGATAAATGGATATCATTGTCAGGGTCAGCCTCATGTCAGCAAATGTGATTCTAACTGCTGAGAAACAATAAAGGGTAATCAGAGGCAAAATAATCCAAGGCCCATGGAGGGTGAGGCATACTATCACTCACTTGCAACTGAGAAACAAAATGCTTAGCATGAACCCTGATGTCATAAGAAGGAGGGAAAACAAAATACTGTGAGGAAGGGGTGTCATGTAATAAGGAAGGAACAGAATTATAAGAAATCAGGGAAATGGATAAAATGGAACACACCTGAGAAATCATGTGTAAAAAGGCATAGTTAGGCCTAGAAGATTCTGCAGGAAAAGCTTGGAAAGGCATGCAGAATCATGAAGGAAAAAGGCAGTCAAAATCCTCATCACAAACAGGTTCGGAAGATTCAGGAGGAAGTTTAGCAATACCCGGAGAAAAAGGTCGACTCACATAATGATCAATCTCCTGATAAACGAAAGCCGAAAATTCCTCAGTAGATTTTCCCTGGCCTGAAGCCTGTGTAATTGTGCCGGAAGTAGGTGGTAGAATCTCTGAAGTGGTATCATGAACTTTGGAATTCCTCATGTAATGATGAAGAATTGGAGAAAAGAAAAAAGAACAATAAAGTTATCATGTCAAACTACAAAAATAAACTGTAGTAAACAATATTTCCATGTCATATTAAACATTAAAAAATGTGTGAAGAGAGCACATTCAAAAAACGTCTACACTAGAGCACTGCCTAACAGGAAGTGATAATTCGGTAGTGAGTCACTTGCCTTAGGAGGGTGTGTTGCACTCCTATTGGTAGAGGGTTGTTGCATGATGAGTTACGTGCAAGACACAGATGAACTACGATAATCGTGGGGTACATAGGAGTGAACACTTGTAGCATACGAAACATTTTTTGCATATAGAGGGCAGCACTGAATGAGAATAGCTATATATGCCAGTGGAGGTAATGTACTGTATTAGAAAAATGATAACATAACATAATTTTAGTCACACTTTTACATAGTTAATATATAAAAACAAATAATTTATTTTATTATAATTTTCTTAGTTCCAGGGATATTACAATTTACTGAGTAAAAATATTTCTATAATCTCCAATACCCAATGTCCTTTAGTAAAATATTTTGAATAGAAGAACCATGATAATAGTTTCTAGAACAAGATATTGTTTACAATAGTCACCTGGTATTCTCTAGAAAAACCATGATCTCCATCGGCATGAAGCTTGGCAACGTGATCCGCAAACTGGTGAACAGGGATGGATGCATACTCAGGATCCTCTTTAAAAAAAGAAAAAAAAAAATAACTCAATAGAACAAACAATTTTTGTAAAGGATAAATGAACAACACCAGACATAATTTTATAAACAAGAACTTAGTTATGTTTCAAAAGAAATTAGTTTTCAACTTATGATAAAAATTACCTCAACCCTTTGAAAAAAAAGTTTTAATCTAAAGCTAAATAGTTTTGCATGTTTTGAACATGAAACTTTAAATGACAAAAAATTACAAACCTTTCTGTTAGCAAAATTACAGATAACAGTAATTTTATTAGGTAAAAAAGAAACTAACATCTTTACTAATATAAAGGAACCATGATAACGTGCATCAGTGGCTTACTGACATGGAGTTATGTTTAATGTTTACAAGATAATTCTTTACAAAATAGTTGTATATAAACTACAAGCTGAACTTACTTAGATATGGAAGCATTTTGGCTAAAATTGAACTCACTAAAGGTATGAAGACATTTTGGCTAAAGCTAAATTCACTAAGATATGGAGACATTTTGGCTAAAGCTGAACTCACTAAGATATGGAGACATTTTGGCTAAAGCTGAACTCACTAAGATATAGAGACATTTTGGCTAAAGCTGAACTCACTAAAATACAGAGAAATTTTGAAGAAGTTTTTTTTATTGTACACAATCATACTAGTGATTGTTTCAGCCTACTAGCATACATCTGTTACTTAGTGAATCTTGTGATTAACCAAATTAAAATTAATTTCCTATATTCCATCAATGTTAGATCATTCTCAAAAATTTGTAAAATGGTTTGTTAGTTTTTACGATAACCTGCCAGCCCAGGTAGCATTAATTTAGGGCAAGCTGACTCAGAAATTTATATTTTAAGTAAATTATAAAGTACTGAAAGCTTTTACCCTGTTAATGTTATCATAACAGACCAAGTACTAATGATATATAATAAAATCATACATAAATCTACAGCTCAAGTGAAGAAATGTTCCTGACAATTTGTTTTATGACTTACCAAATGTTTCTGAAAGTTGAGGGGAAGCTCTGTTTCCAGGTGGGTCATCAAGATAATAGTAATCTGCTTGAAAGTATTTCCTGATAGATCAAAGTATAAATAAGTAACCTTTATATATATTAAAAGCGGTTAACTTTACTAACAACTACATTAACTTTTCTATGCCTGTTTACATTTAAAAAAGGAAGTTTCAATATATTCCAAGTAATTAACTTTGCTAACAACTACACCAACTTTTCTATACTTGTTTACACTTAAAAAAAGAAGTGTTCATTCACTTTAATCTACTCATCTACTTTTTTTTTCTCCATCTCATGTTAAATGTTAGGGTGCTTTCATTACCATGATATTTTTTGAGTAATTTATTACTAGGTCTCTATTTTCAATTGATAATTTCTGTTGATAAACCTTAATAACCTGTGAGATGAGGCATCATGGAAGTGGAGAATTCTGTGGAAGAATTGGAAAAATCACAAAATTTGTTTATTTGCTGAATTTTGCACAAAGCTACGATCTTTAGTTTGAAATAGCAGACGAGATGGAAGGCAGCTACTCAATATAACCCACTGCCAACTCTTAGACTACTGTTTTAGCAACAAATAGTGAGACTGAGCCTCACATTATAAAGCTCCCTCAGCAGAAAGGGCAAACATGTTCAGTGACAGGGTTTGATCCCTAGGAGATTGCAAGTTGAGAGCCCTAATCACCAAGCTATGCCATGTCTAAAATCACAAATCTTGTTACTATTTTATAAAGAATTCAAAAAGAATCATTTATATGATTCGATAGAGTTCTGTGATTAGAAATATTTTCAAAGCAGTTACATCTAGTATAACTTGGAAATGCATGTTGAGAGGTAATATTTAATAATAGTAATAATAACAAAAACTCAGCTAAATTTTAAAAGATGGAATTCTTGCCTTATCAGATTTGTTCATAACTGTAGCATGTTTTAGTTTCTTTATATGTTATTTATCTCTATGTTTTTATAACCTTCGATTTGATGACTCATAAAAGAATGATTAGCAAGTTATGAACTAAATTGTAAGCAAATAAAAGCTGTATATGGAGAATTTTCTTTCTATCAAAGGGTACATACTAGAGCTATTAAAATGATTAAAAGTGGTACCTTGATTATCTGCACTGGTCTGGGGAAAGCAAAAATCTTGGATAATGGAAACGGAAGATAATTGAGGCCCTAGTATATCTCACTAGTTAGCCTATTGTTTTCAATATAATTAAGTTCCTTGTTTTAAGTTTAAATCAAGTATCAGTCAGTCACGCTCAATTTTTCTGAATTTTGTGAGTTATGTGTCTAATTCCACTTTTTCTTCCTCTTTTGATTGCCCATTCCCATTTTAGTTGAATTTAATCACTAACATAGGCATAAATAGCTTCTAAATTTTGGTACTTTTTCTGCTACAGACATGAAAGTGAATTTGCACTCTATCAATGCCTGTGAAAAATTAGTCAAAAATTAGTGCAAGTCTTGGGAATTATTATGAAAAAGCTGTTGTTAAAACAGACTAATCAAATAAAGTTAACCAAGCTACAAGTATTTTGTATTCTTGTCTTAACAGCTAAAAATAAAAGAGTGAAGGCTAGGCTTGGATCAGTTGACTTATGATTTGAACGCATGCCAGATCCTGCACTTGAAAACACTGGATATCATGCAACACTTTAACTCTTGTAACCAAAATTAATTTCTGAGTGACAATTTCTCCAAAACATGTCAGTTATTGTCTAGAATCATAATGGCACAATTATTTTGAGAAAATTTGGGGGAAAAGAAAAAACTGCAGATAATCAAGGCACTAGTGCAACATTTAGAGCATTTTTCATAATGTCAAGGCCCATTCATTAGTCTTTGTCCATATTTCAGATACTCTCCTACAAGCAAATTTTGGTTAGAAGTATGATTTTGTTTTGGGGCAGAAATTAAAGTTTCTTTCAGTAGATATCTAGAAAACTCATTGTCATTAAAGTCTAATATAACAAACAAACAAAACCTAATTTATAAAACTGTAATTAAATAACTGTCCAAGTATAAACAGAATGATGGGAATAGAAAGAGCCTAATAATTTAAAGTAATAGTCAAATCTTCTGTTAATTAATATTTTGTTATTAACAGATATAATACTAAAATTGGAGTACTGTTTGGAGATTGGAATGGGGATATGTGCCCCATGAGATGATATTTAACTATAAAAAGGTTAATTTGGTTTTCAGTAAACAGTATTATGATTTTAAATTTTCTTTACAAATTTTAGCACAGAAAGAATGAAAGACAAGTGTAAAATTACTACACTTCATAATTATTTTGTTTCTTTAAAAAAACAAATATGTTAACAAAACTGATGAAAGAGAATATTTTCAATGTATTTTAATTTTCTGTTATTTTAAAACTTTTTGTTTTTGAAATAGAGTGCTATAAAAACTTCAGAGCCAATATATTTTAAACTGTTAACAAAAAAAATGGTTGAATTTCTCCATTAAATCCACAGTGAGGCCTTACAAAATATATAGCAATAGCTTACAAATTAAATGTTGATAATTGTCTGTCTATATCCATTTACCTCTCTCTCTTTTCTTTCTAAATAACAAAGTTTTCTTTACTGGTAGCTTCTTGGTAGCAGTAAAGCATGTTGGAATTTTAATGTTTGTACTTAATTTAACAAAGATCTTTGGTGGCATTAAAACATACAAGAGTTGATAAAGATTCTTGGTGGCAATAAAATATGCAGGAATTCCAACTTTTTGCTGAGAAAGTAATGACAAGTTTTCTGTGGTCATAACACAGAAATATCTTCACTAATACTGGGAAAAAGGATATCAGATGAAAGTGATGGTTAAAATGCTAACTTATATAACAAATTATATTATGTGTTGCAATATAAATGACCACAAAATTTCAATAGCTCAGAAAATTAATACCAGAAAATCCTAAAAAATAACAATTATGTACTCATTAGGACTACCTACCTCCACAAGATAAAGAATATGATAGCCAATAGAAAAGCAAATGATGCACAAACTATTCCAGCTATTAGTCCAGCATTAACACTGGACTCTGTCAGTGGACTGTTGAAATTACCTGAAAAAAGATTATCCCGTGGTTTGTATCTTCAGTTAGTACCTTCGACATACTCCTTAAAATACCATAATTCATTATTACATACACACAAATTTACTTTTTTTAAATAATGTGCAGAAAGTTACGTCATATTAGGAAGCATATAACACAATACTGCAGCATCTCCCAAACTTTGGTAATTTTTGAATTTCAAAAACAAACAGCATTAAAGATTTAAGACATACAATAAAACCAGGAATAGAGGGAATGAAAAAATATATCCTAGTAAAGGAGGTTTCTGCTAAT
The DNA here is from genome assembly GCF_000517525.1 of Limulus polyphemus. Classification (NCBI taxonomy): domain Eukaryota; kingdom Metazoa; phylum Arthropoda; class Merostomata; order Xiphosura; family Limulidae; genus Limulus; species Limulus polyphemus. The sequence continues at coordinate 201,676 of NW_013667073.1, forward strand.
GTTGGACCCACAGACAATAGTTTAACCTCTATATTACATTATTAGAATTATGAGAGTAACTTCAATTTTTCTTTACACATTTAGAAGTATATAAATGTGTGTGTGTGTGTCATTTCAGGTGTTCATACAAATATATGACTATTTCATGTATTTATGTGGGAGTCCTACTTCTTCAGATACCTGTCCTACTAGGATGCATTTTATCACTTACACTCTAATTTTGTACCCTAGTTTCATTTTCTGCCCTATATGTAAGATACTACATGTTTTTGGTTTGTTTGAAATTATATATATATATAATGCTCTAGTGTACTTGACAAGACATAAAATCTGTTATATATAACAAACAGTATGGGAAAGGCAATAAATATTGCATCAAGACAGTTCAGAATCTCTGTGACATCTAAGAAGAAGAGTGAGCTCTTCACTACTGTTTCTCTCATTTGCTCAATTATATATAAGAATATAAAAGTTAGTGCTTGCAATTAGTGCATCAGAAAACAAAAGCAGTAAAAAGGCAGGGCAGTATACTCATGAAGAAGCTTGTTTTCTGAGATGTCCTTATGCATGAAGAACATTAAGGCAGAAAAATCAACTATTTTCCTATGCAATTTAAGTAAGTATATTCAAACAATATAAAAGTAAAAATGAAAAAAGGATTAGCTCATTTCTTGTACCAATATTTTAACTTACTTTGACATTTACTCTGAAGAAGAATCTTGCGAGACTCAGAAAATTGACCTTTGTATAGTTTCTGGTGTTCCATGATGCTGTGGGTTACCCCACAGACTTTTACCTCATACATGGTGTTTGTTGTTAGGTTAGAAATAAACTTCTATACAAAAAAAAAGAAGAAATAAAACTGAAAGTGTGTAAGGTAAATACTCCACATACTATACATGAGAAGATTCTATCCTAGTACTTGCTAAAGTTGAAAATCAGTTAAACAAGTTCTTCAGAAATGATGTGTCAAAAACTACTCAATGAGTAACATACTGTGATTTTCTTATTTAAGATCTAAAAAAATACATCATCACTACAACTATCAATAGTCAACATTTAAAATGTTTATAATTCTATCTTGCATCATTTTACAAACTGATCACACAGAAAACTTCCGCTGATTCAGGGTTTATAACATACCACATAGTCAACATCATCCCATGATTTCAATAAAAAATCTGAATATGGTTGATGAACCATAATGTGAAAATATCAACAAGTCAATACACTGGCATACTATAGTGTTGATATAAAACAAACAAAAAACACAAAGTTTCAGACTTCCTTGGTAATGATTAGAGCTGGTCAATTAACTCATTTAATTGATATAATCGATTACCTATGAATATTGTTTAGTCTTGTAAAATAATTGATAAATTGCAGTTACAATTAAGTTGATTAATATCATTAAAATAACCAACTACTGTTTCTTATTATTACTGTTTTTGATTATTACCATTATCCAGTAACCAAAATTACAAATAAACAGATTAATATCATGAAAATAATCAACTAAGCAAAATTGTTTCAATTATTCAAACTATCCAGTAATTAAAATATTTTCGTTATGATTTTTAAATATTATTTTCGATTAATTCAAATTTGTTCGGCTTAAATGATAAGTGTCACAACTCACAAAACTAAAAAAAAACTATTATTTATAATTATGGTTTCCTATTATTACTATATTTGATTATTCCAACTATCCAAGTAATTGAAATATTGCCATTATCTTTGCTTATTGTAAAGCACAAAACTTTATAATGGGCTATCTGTGTTCTGCAAACTGGTGGTATCAAATTCCAATTTTTAGCACTGTAAGTTCTCTTTTACCCATCCCATGTGAGAATAATTAACTAATTAAGCATAATCAATTAATGAGCTCAATGATTAATCAATTAGTAAATTCAACTAATCATGCAGCTCTAGAAATTTCAAACAACATTGAAACAACTACAAATACCAATATGTGAAATTTAGAAACAATTTTTCTAAATTGAATATGAATACTTAGAAAGACTGAAAGGAAAAATATACATTAAAAAAAATTATAAAATAAAATTGGAAAACAAGAAAAAAAAACATTAAGTACCCTCACCAAGTCTTGGATCTTAATAAAAAATTATCTAAAAACATTTTAGGCTTTACTACTTTGTTTCTTTAATTTAACAACACAACATTCTGAAACTGTCTTGGAAAGAAGTTATTTTTACAGATATTGAGTATCCTTTATGTACTATAGATAAAATGATGAGGAGAGAATAGTAAATGAAACTTTATACACAATGTCTGCAGAACTTTACTTGATAAAATAATCAGGACAAATTTAAATGAAACTTTATACACAATGTCTGCAGAACTTTAATTGATAAAATAATCAGGACAAATTTAAATGAAACTTTATACACAATGTCTGCAGAACTTTACTTGATAAAATAATCAAGACAAATTTAAATGAAACTTTATACACAATGTATGCAGAACTTTACTTGATAAAATAATAATGACAAATTTAAATCACAAATTCATACACAATGTCAGCAGAACTTTAATTGATAAAATGACCAGAATAGAACTTTCCTTGAAACCTTGATAAACTTTTCTTGAAGTGATATAATTTGATAATGCATGTGCATCATAGTTGGATAAAAATAAAATAATATGCATTTCGTTCTTTTCATTTTGACACAATAATAGACATAAAAAGAGGCTGAACATTATTTTTTATTCTCCAACCATTAGTTTTTAAAGCTTGAAAGCAAAAAAACGTTTAATTCATTAAGTAAAAAAAATTGTAAAGAAGTATAGCATAACATCGCATGTGGATTAGATCAGTTTTTTTTATGACTTCTAAGTAGAAAAATATGATATATCAAGTCATGTTTATATCAAGATATAAGCTAAACAGTAAATGAATATAATTCTAATTATCATATCAATGAAATGTTTACTTATCAGAGAACTTTCTTATTGCCACTTTCATGGTATTAATGGGTATTAATTATTAAACTTGATAATAAAATTGGAAAGTTTGATTTTATACTTAGCTGAGTTACTTTTCATATGCATCAAGCTAGCTTCATTAATAGTATATAAACAACATATATATAAAATCGGAAAGTTTGATTTTATACTTAGCTCAGTTACTTTTCATATGCATCAAGTTCGCTTCATTAATAATATATAAAAACAACATGTTCAGAAACATTCATAATTTCAAACTTTCATAACAAAACATTAAAAATTAAGATACTAACTTTCCTTTCAGTATCAAGAAAAAAATTATGACAATGTTTAAGCAAAGAAATGTGTAAATATATCCAAGTATGTTTTGTTTTTAACCATTAAATAGCAATAATTTATGAGTTTACCGAGAATAAAAAAAAAAAGCTTTCTTTATTCACCTCTTGTTCTGTTGCATTAACATCAATTTTCTTGAAATCCCATGAATTTTCAGAACGATAATAAACAAAATAATGATCAATGGACTTATGGAAAACTTCTGGTTGTTCCCACTGCACATAAATTGTATCTAAAGAGTGACAAGTGAGGTTCATGATGTTTGGAGCACTTGGTCCTACAAATAACAAAAATAGATAACTATAACACTGGTGTGGCATCGTAAGTGGTACTTCTATTAACATTAACAACATTCTGAATATTTTTGTCTAACGTTAGCAACATTCTGAACATTTTTGTCACCAAAACAATATTATTTTGTTTCCATACCTGAATAATTAAAACTCCTTAAATTGATACACATTAATGATATTAATAGGGATATGGTTAACAATTAGGTCAATTTTGCTGATGATATTAATGTTTTGAATGTAGTTAGCTGTGGTGAGTGTGCTGTTGTTTACAGAGGGATTTGGATCACTTGATGAATTGGGCAAATAACTAACATTTAATTATTTTAGAGCAAGGTAATGCAATTGGGCTATCTAAATTTAAACTATAATTATAACATTGATATAATTCAACTCAAATCAACTCAACAGTGTTGTGAAAGCAAAGGATCTTGAAGTTTTGGTCGATAAGTCTCTTTAGCCTTCCAAGTAGTATATTGCTAGAGTGGAAAGCAAATAGGATTTTGGGTTGTATCTACAGGAATGTTTAAGATAAAACAAAGGAGGTTAATGTTTCTTTGTACAGACCTCTGGTTATACCTCATTTAGACTATCAAGTTCAGTCTTGGGCTCCTTACTTTAAGTAGGACATTGAATTGTTTGAAAGGGGTTCAAAGGAAGGCTAGTACAATAACTCCTGGGAAGGGGGACTGTCATATGAGGAAAAATTAATAAGGTTCTTAAAATGATTTTCTCTTGAGAAAATAAAGGTTAGAGAGGATCTGACCAAAATCATAAAGGGAATAGATAGGACTGATGCATCATAATAGTAGGTAAACTAAACAGTAGTGTATAATCTAAAATAAAGCTTAAATACACAACACCAAATTTATATGAATACAAGTTTTGACATTTTCACGCAACCTTTTCATCCAATGTTAGTTTGTGCTTCATTAGTTTCAGATCTTGTCTTTCCCATCTGCTGAAACAAATTTTTCCAGATTACCAATGATAGTTCTTGATCTTTTGCATGTAGCTTCAGTTGTAAGGTCTTAGGGATGATTCTATTTTTCAAACAATTTATCAGAAATTGGAGTAACTTTTTCTTCTTTTGGCAGTGTAGAGAAAATGGACTGAAGAGGACACATGGACTTAGGATATGATAGGGTAGATATCATTGGCAAATTAGGCAATCTTATTTTTCAAACACGGTAGACAGTCTGCAGATTGGGAGAATTCAAGAGAGGGCTTAACAAATATTAAAAATCAAGGATGGATACAGGCAGATTGGGATTTGATAAAATAAAAGGACAGCCCCCCATGGGCCCCCTTGTTGCCCCTCAAGTGTGATGTTAATTAGAAATACAAAAATAGAAGAAAAAATGACAATTTCACATTTTTCTTAACCTTCACTTTGATGTTTTAAGATACTTTACCAACAGGATGTATGTTATTAGTAAATCTTAAATGAAACTAGATGACATGTATATTTTGAATTGCATGACATTTATTTTCAAGTATTGCCTTTTTCTTTTTCAATACAAAATAACAAACAGCACATGACTTAGACAAAAAGGCTGATATTTCAGTACCTTGTACATCAGTCCACATTTCGATTTTGTTACTAGATTCCCCCTGATGTTTCTCAGTAAAAGCTGCCACCCAAATAGTGTATTTTGTGTAAGGCTCTGCCAAAAACATTAAATATACCATAAACAATACACATAATAAAAGAATGTTATGAAAAATATATAAAATATTCAAATTAGTCATACAACAGCTAATATTTAAATCCACATTTTGATTGATAAATTTGAAAAGCATATTGGCTAGTTTAGTCCAATTAGGTGCTATGTTTTAAGAATATCATTTATATCAATACTGTTCTTGATATAAGAATACAATTCACATTAATTCCAAAACTTTTTTTTTTTGTTTACTGATCACACTTCCTGGAAACCTTACAAACAAATGAAATAATTGTAAACATTTTTCAAATTGGTCTGAATATATATTCAAACCATTTAACCAACATTGTGTTGTGCTAGAGTTGTATCAAACCTTTGTTGTTGTTTTTAGAAAATTGCTACAACAATATTTAATTCAAGGCTATTTTTTTGCTATAACATTTCAAAATTCCTAGGTATTTTCAGATAATCGTTTCATCTTATGACTTTTTTTGTGTGGAAGATTTATATTAGTCCTACAGTTAGGTTTAGAATACAACCAAAATCTTTGTAAAGTATGCTCACTTTTTGTTTGCAACACATATAATTGTTTAATTCTTTAACTCTCTTATATATTGTTAAATTTGTTTATTAACATACATAATAATTTGTCAATAAATGTAATTAGCAGATTATCCAGAAAGCTGACCAACTTTATAGAAAACATATACTGTAGTTTAAGGTCAGCCATACCAACTTAATAGAAAACATATACTGGAGTTCAAATCAACCATACAAACTTAATAAAAAACATATTTGTAAATGACATGCACACTCATTTGAATTTTTGGTTGCCACAATTAACATTAATAAAATTCTTTGAAAAATATAAATAAAAAAAGTATTACTTACGAAGATTAGTTAGAACATAATTCATTTCTGGTGTTGGATTGTATACTTTTTCCTTCCTTGTTTTGTTTTGAAGCGGTTGCCAGTGCATATAGTGCACATTATATCCCTTTACTATGCCATTGGGAGATTCAGGTTCAGCCCAGTGTAGCCGCACAGTTGTGTTAGTAATCCGGAAAATAGTAAAGTTCTGTGGACTGCTTGGCTCTACAATGTATTATTATTATTAGTAAAATTACCATAGCTTCAAACAAGAAAATATGCAGAAGTGTTTACAGAAAGTTTTGTAGTATTTATAAAAAAATATTTATTCTAGTGAAGTATAACTAAGGAAAGACTTGAAATATACTTAGAGAATAAGAGTAAACAAAGATTACAATTCTGTAACAGAAATAGTATATATTTTTTTGGTGCACACAAAATGTATTTTAAATACATAACTAAAAAAATAACTTTTAAAAGAAACCTCTAAGTATCTCAAACATTCTAGAATTTGCAGTATTATTTGAATACTCACCTCCTTCCTCAGTCATGACTGCCACACTCACAGGAGGGCCACGACCTTCCGGGTTAAAAACTTGCAGGGAAATAAGATACTGGGTGAAAGGTTTCAAGTTTCTAATGGTGTATTCCTAGAAGCACAGTAATTTCCATAATTTATGCATAATAAATTATAGTTTTTGTTTAAATTTATGACCACTGTATGCATTTAATTACTTATTTTATAATTAATTAACAGGTACCGTGTTCATACCATTTGCACAAAATTCCTTATTTTATCCTTTTGCTAATCTGGTCATCTAAAATAATCATGTGTATTACAGCATCTCCTATTGTTTAGTTAGTAGTAAATTAACTCATCCAGGAACTACTAGAACATAATAAATATGCTTTATCTTCTTGTCCAACAATCTATCAAATGAACCTTGGGAGGAGTACATCTATACACAGAAGATTCAAGCTGTAACAACTTTTTATAAAGAGAGTTCCCTGATTCTACTGTTTTATTAACAACCCCCAAACATTTCTGACAACAAAAAGTAACCCTAATTATACAGCTTTCTTAGTATATGTTACTAAGGCTCAATATGAAGACCAACGCTTTAATATTTCTTCTGTTAAGTAGTTTTAAACCTTTTTAATATTCTAATCACGTAGGCAGTGATGGAAATGGGGGTAAATGCCATGCACCTAGTTCTCAGTTTGCATTTTGTGGTTTAGTTTAATACCACTGAAGATGTTTATTAACCCTATTGTGAAAGGTCAAAGGCCATGTTATCATGTTTGTTGACTTACATTCAAAATTTTATTGAACTACTATTTTATGAATTTATGTCAATAAGTTTGATATGAAATAGTAGACTATAATTCAAGTTTTAGTATTATACATTATTTAATTTCTTAATTTAAAAGTAAATATTAAAAGAACACACCTAAATATCAATTTTGTGTGTCACATGGTATGTTGAATGCAGCACTGGTTTCAATTAGATATATATAATGGCCAAATACAAAGTCTATAGTTTCTTACAAATTAGGAACTCAAATTACTGATACTGACAAGCTAGAATATAAAATAAGAACCTCCTATCTTTTCTATTTGCTTTTTTATACCTATCACCCTACTATTCCTTCTAAGTGTGTACCTAGTTTCTAAGTCCCATTTCCTTTCCTGCATATAGGTCTACTGTTAGTTGTAGGTTTAATTTCATAGACTGTACATTATTACTTCTTGCAATCCAAAAAGCATAGGACTACAAATGCGTAGCAGTAATACATGTATATAATAAAGCAATAAGGTAAAATAAGAACTGCTTCATATTTAAAGGGAAAGATGTTTAAGAAATTTTATTACATTAAAGAAAACGAAAGCTCTATGGACAAGATACATCCATAAATAGATGCTTTCACTTTAACTATTTAATTTTAGTGACCTTGGAAAATTGTGATTCCCAATAACCTTACTTGCTTGTTATGTTTTCTCCATCTGTATGTGTAAAAATGTAATGTTTTTCAGTTTTAATTGGATTAAAATGATGCTACATGATTTTGAAAAGTTAATCTCGATTTTAAAATCGTATATTAACATACACTATTTTACATACACAGCCTAGAAATACTGGCAAAAATATGCATGAAAAAGGTTTAAATACCTGTGAGTTTTTGTACCATTAGGTGCAGTCACAAATTTTAATACTAAAATGAGCTAAACATAAAAACATGATAAAGTTGTTGAGTTCCACGTGACTTTAAATTTAATATTTCGTTTATATACAAAAACAAACTGACAGTATTTATGATGTTTTGTCTTTAAACTTCAAGAGTTAGGTATACGGGCTAAGAAAATAAAAGCTAACCTTCAATTTTTAACGAGAGAAAAAAAAAAAAGAATGCATGAGAGAGCGAGACGTCCTTTGTTTAGCTTTCTCGGTCTCAGAGCAGATGGCAAGTCATGACCGCAAAAAAGCGAGTGGGTACTGTAAGTGTAATATATCGCTGAATTAGAAATGACAACACGCACATAACGTCACAGTTCACTTCAACTAAGCTTCGGTGTTGCTTTCTATCTAAAGTTTAAGAGCCACAAAATACCGAATACACAGTTTATATATATAAAATACAAAAATTAAAATTCCTTACTCGTAAAGATGGACTTCTTAATATTCGTCCCCTTTCGACCCCAGGCCGGTCACGTGGCCTGTACACTATCCGATAACCCAGAAATTCTCCATTGATAGTGTCTTTGGGAGGAGGCGCCCACTGGAGGCGTATTGAAGAACTACTCGTGTTGTGTGCAGATAAGATAGTTGGTTTTCCATCTGGTGCTGTTAATAAATTTGTTTAAAGTGTTTATTTTAATATAACGAAACATTTCAATATTAAACATGTTTAATCTAAGTAAAAATGTCAGATAAAATTTCACTGTAACATAATACATTCAATTGTTTTAAGCTGGTAATTTATTTTAAGTATTTAAGAAGTAATGAAATAAATAAAGAACCTCTCCAATTCATTCCTAAAGAAGGGAGATCTATCTTTCAAAAGCGCTCGTGTTATAGAGATTTTTGTTTTTTGACCTATAAGTTAGTTAATTAAGTTTACTCATAAAAGTCCATAGAAATCTAGTTACAAATACTGACGAACTTACCCAGCTTTTGAAAGCACAGTAAATGTTAACAGTCCAGTTCAAATCGTAATGAAATGTCAAGTCATCAAATTATATTTATAAAGGCAAGAATCTTTATTAGAATTACACCAAAGATATAGAAACCAGAAAGTTATGTTAGCTTAAATAAAGACTACTGGCATTAATTAAAATAAACCAAGTAGGAAAATGTATTCGAGTGAGTATTATATTTTCAGTATTATTATTCTCGACTATAAACACTTAGTGCACAAGCCTACAAGTTTTATACCTTGCAGTTGATGTTGTATTAGTTTAGCTAGATTACGAGGAACAAGCTGAGTTTGTAGGCTTTGTTCAACATCCTTTATGGAAAAGGTCTGAATTGATTTTCTGGCATGTTGTAAACACAAGTTATGGTAGCATATAGCTCTCAGAAAAACCGCAAAAATCACGACATATTTTCATTATATCATGTAAAAGTAGCTTCATTTAGTGATATTTAATTCAGAAGCTGTGTAACACATTATCCTCTGTTTTAGCACCAAAAATTATCAAAGTTTTGATATTTCGTAAACTTTATTAAACCTTGTAAGTATGTAAATATAGTTAAGTAGTTACTGCAAAAATTGGACAGCTAGTTGTCAAATGCGAACCTCATAAACACTGCATGTAAACTGTAAAAAAATTCTTATGCATGGAAATGTTGATAATTTTGTATATATTCTGTATTAAGTATCAATTTAATTCAATACAAATGTTTAGAAAGGCTAATGTACTCTTATTATTGTAATCAAGAGTATACTGAAAATATAGATATAAATTGTGCATAACTTTATTTTGGAAAGAGACAGTTCTGAAAAAAAGACAAGTGGCCAGGGACCAAAATCTGTGAGGCAAAATCTAATACCCATGTTTTAGAAATTTTTAATTACATTCGCGAGTTAGGCCTATTAGCAAAATAATCAATAGCTATTTTTTAACACTAGGAGCATCTTAACGCATATTTTATGAAGAAAAAAAGATCCAATAACAGTCTGTAGTTCATTTAAAAATAACAGAACATTTATTCCTTTTAAGGCCGTTTTATTTTTCTCATAATATTCAAATACTTAAGGGCCAGATTAAAGCAGTTAACGTGCCGAATGTTGTGCACCACTGATGTATATGTCACAAAGTCGGTCATAAGCTTCACATAATAGACCTGGTGAAACTAATCTATATATACAGATAAATTCATATGAAGCATGATTTAATAATACTTCATGACCACAATATGCTTCTACTCTAAAGATAATGCCAGCATTCAGCTTGGGCACGTAATAAGGGGAATCCCCAGTATCACAACACTACTTAGTTTAATCTGAAGGTCACACTCATCTTGTAAAAATATATTAGGCAGTGATTTAAGTATTATTCACTGTACTGATAATTCAAATTTTAATTAGACGAGCTTTCTGGTAAAAGTAAACAGTGTGTCAGGAAGGAAGTTGTTTACATTTCTGTATCTGGGAATATGTCCCACTGCTATAAATTGAAAACGCAGCATATTTGTCGACTGTACATACGAAAATTATATACGTTGGAGTAAAGTGGAGTTAGTTTAAGACCTTTTAAACTAAAAAACAGTTTTAAATTCTGCTATTAAAGTTAGTTAAGTTTGTTTGTTGTTAAGCGTAAAGCTACACAATAGGCTATCTGTGCTGTGGCCACCATGAGTATCGAAACAAGGTTTCTAGCATTATAAAAATGAAGTTGCGAGGTGCAAATAGATTTTACATACAGTATTTCCATTTACAAATTCTGCCTGTTTAAAAATATGTGCGTCTTGCTGTTCAGAAGTGAGAAATATTATTGGAACATTTGTTGCTGAAAATTTGAAATCTATAAAATGTTTCATTACGGTTAATAACTCAATAGAAAAAAAAATGAGTGGTAATTCTGATGTTATACACACAGTATCCTGAAACAAAACGTCACAGAAAAGCAAAGTAATACCACATTTTGACTTTACAACATACATGTAAATATTTAGGAGGGTTTTCTCTAACAACAACAACAAAAAAAAAAACAAGTCGGACTTTTTCTTAAAGGGTGTTGAATGAATCGTGAAAGATGATAATCTCATTGTAGACTAAACTTATTTTAGCTATATAAAAACGTGCATTTGTTTGTTTGGCTTGTAGTTAGGCACAGAGCTACATAATGGGTTATCTGTGCTGTGCCCACCACGTGTATCGAAACCCGGTTTTTAGCGTTATAATCCTTCGGATGTACCACTGAGTCACTGGGGAGGGGGTAATACGTGCAACCTTTGTGGGGAAAGTAGGAAGATGAACGATATCGAAGATAATGCATATACACAGACATGCACATATATAAGGAAATATTCTTCCATCTTCCGCCACCAACTTAACAAATTTCAGGCACGTCAGAACATAAAAAACACTGGGGGGAGCCAGTCGCAAATGGAAAAAAAAATGTTGGGCAATTATTAAATAGGCTTTAAAGTAATAAACACATACAGAAATATTCAGAACATAAATTAAATTGTTTGTTGTGTTCTATAAAATCGTATTTACACATGTTTGCTTCGTCATGCACATTTGATATGGCACGTTTTTTTTTCGAAATGGTTATGTACATGTTAAATGCACAGAAAAAGACTAAATTAAAAATTGTTGTCAGCAAATTATTGAGAGGTAGGCAATGATATTCGGCTCCAGCTTAATTATTGGGGAACATATGCCCCTCCCCCGGTTCCTACGTCTATGAATTTACATTCAAATGTGTTCCAACTGATATATAATATTACTATAAAAGGATTTTCAAAAGGGGTTCGACGAAACAGCCATGAATTACACTGGGCCCTTGAATTTGGATATTAGTACGAATATTCTAATCTAGGGCGACTGGAAATAACTAAGTTTTAAAAAATCGGTACTTTGAATATAAACTTTCTTTTTCTTCGCCAATAGTTCTACAAATCGGAGTGCTGCTTTTTTCATATTTTATTATTTCATTGCAGTATTTTTTAACTTTTTCTTTTTTTTTAGCATTATCACTTATCTATTCTACCTTGCATAAACTCTTTTCATAAACTTTTCGCTCGTACAGCTCACTTTAACACGTTAGTTCTTAGAACATGAATAAAATAAATAAATGTTTAGCATGTTGCTATTTATATATAAAAACGACCAAAGTGAGCATACACGGTCACTTTGGAAGAATCAACAAATTTGGAGGTCTTATCGGAGAGAGAGAGAGGAACACTTTCTACGAGTTAGATAAATACGTTCTTGAAACCTCCACTACATTAGCACTTTCTAGTAAGAGACTGATATATCTATCAAGGAACTAATGCGTGTATTTTCATTCTGCAATATATAAGGTTTCCAGACGTGTTCTCAGAAAAGTAGACATTTATCAAAACAGTAAAAATTATCTGGTGTTCAAAAGGGTGGTAATGTGAGAATAACTAGTATATATATACCAATTTTTACATATTTGACTTGTATAGCGACTGTAAATTATATTAGATTTCATGTCTTTCAATTGCAACCCACAAAGATGTTTAAAAATAATGTCAAATATAACAAACTGTCTCTGTGTGTATATTGTGATAGGGAATTCTCAGCTATATTGGCCGAATGTATAATAATAATAATACTTAGTTTATGTTTGTTTGTAGTTAAGCACCAAGCTACACAAAGGGCTATCTGTGCTCTGCCCACCACGTCTATCGAAACCCGGTTAGCGTTGTAAGTCCACAGAGACATGCCACTGTGGGCCTTAGTTTTTGTCTATCCTGAAAATGCACGCGCACACATTTCAACAGATGTAAACAAAAGGCGGATATAAATACACTTTAGTAAAGATTTTGAATAACAGCATAATAAAAACCTATCAAGGTTTTATAATGGTCTAATGTTAGGTCGTAAAATAACGTTACAAGTTTATTTATTGAATATATTAAGTACGGTAAAATTTAGCCCTAACTAAAGCAAAAAACGTACACAAGTTACGGTGTTAACTTATCTTTTTATCAAATATATATAAGCCGTACGTAATAAACTTGTAAAGGCTTACCTAACACTGCTTAAGACAAGTGGACTTATAGATTTCGGTGTCTGCGATTATAATTCTTTAGTATTTTTTTATAAATCCTATGTTTAAAGAAGTGTTGTTGCAATGAAGATATTAATGTGACCGCAAATATTTTGCGGATCTCTTTTACTACATATTAAAACACTTTTAGTTTTAGGTTTAAACATAAATGTTAAAGCACAGTACAACAACAAACTTGCTACCCTCTGGTTAGCGATTCGTTAAAGTAGCATATTTTAAAATGCAGGATCTGAATTTAGATTAAATTTCTAGTTTTTCTTTCATGTGACAAAACGTTTTTGTTTTCTTTAAAAAATGTAAAATTCTTTAAAAGTACTAAAGCAGTTTGGTATTCAAACAAAATTTCTGACCAGACGATATCAAAATTAATTTACTCAGAGTCCTTTAAAAACAGAATCGTGTTCAATGTAAACAATTAGAATAATCTACAGCCTAATACAGAGGATTTTATGTTAATATCATCAAGAAAGTTCTAATTTGACTTAAACATCTTTAGAACAAATCTTACCTTCCCTGAGTGTTACTATGTAGTAGGAAGGTTTACTGGGTTGACTAGCACCAATGGCATTTACAGCAAGAATCCTGAAGGAGTACACTGTGTAAGGCTGAAGTCCAATGACTTGATAATGAGTTCTGTTGTCAGAAGTTAGGATTCCATTAGACTTCCACTTGCCCGTCTCCCCAACTCTGCGTGAAAAAAAAAGTACATTATAACAACAATATTTAAAGTAAGCAAAATATATATGTTAAAAATATTAATGTAATTTTCCTTAAACCATTTTTAAAAGTATGTCTAGTTCCGAATCTGAGTTTTTTTCTTAAAAGGTTTTTAATGTTCAATTGTAACCACAATCTTACGAATTTCACGTGTCCAGTTATTTCCAGTGTAGACTGCTGTTTGATCTGTGTGACCAGCAAAGTGACACTTTCGTCTCCTCAACATTTAGATGGAAATGAACCAGAAAGCGGTCCTTTCTCCTTGGGTGTCATTGGGGTAATTTTCTTTTGTTTTACTTAGACTACTCTCCTAGTAAGCCTCGGAGAATATTTTCCTATTCTTTGTATAAATAAAACGTTTTTCAGTTCTGACCTGGTTTTGCTTTTTTCGGCGACCATGCAAAGAGTAGAAAACAAAGTCGATGCTTATGTAATGCCCTTTTTTGCGACTTTTTTCGTGTTCCGACTTCATTATTTATCTTTCAATTATGTACATATCCGTACACTCTCTGCTCAGTCTTCCCATTTTAACGATTACTGTTTTCACTCTAAAGATGAAAGTGTTGTTTCATAGTGTAGGACTCAGACTAATGTTTTCCCACTTCGTGATGCGGTAATGGTACCAATGAAAGAAGCACGCCGTTTTCTGTCCCTTTGTGCACTCGCTAAAACTGTTATTTCTACAAATACCAGGGTTTGTCAGCATTGGATTATAATTACATGGGCGTCAGTTTCCAGATGGAGTAATTATCAGCAAAATAAGTTTGTTTTGAATTTCGCGCGAAGCTACACGAGGGCTATCTGCACTAGCCGCCCATAAATTAGCAGTAATAGACTAGAAGGCAGGCAGCTAGTCAACACCACCAACCGCTAACGAACAGTGGGATTGAACGTCAACTTATAACGCACCTACGGCTGAAAGGGCGAGCATGTTCGATGTGAAGGAGATTCGAACCCGCAGATTCCGAATCGATCGCCCTAACCACCACGCCATGCCAGGCCTTAGCACATTAGGAGAAACAAAAGAGGTTGAAGACAAGTGTCAGTATTGTAGGAACTTCTTTTTACGGGGGGGGGGATTTTCAACGAACCTGAAATGTTATATGACACGAAGGATATTGTGAAGTAACTAGTGACACAATATATCTGGAAATGTCATTGTTATTTTAGTCCCCATAGGAATTCTTCTACTTGTGGGTGACAGCTGGCGTTCCCATTTGCTCCCTCTATAAAAATCTAGGGAGATTGTTCGCCCTACTCTGGGTTACCCCAGAAAATCTTAGTTGATGGTGACAGATTGTGCACCTAATATCATCACAGGGCAAGAACTCGTAACTTGTTGGTCAATTTTATGGTGCGTTTGTAGGGATAGATGGTCACCTGAGTAGAACAGTTGATCGTTATCATTACAAAAATAAAGTCACAACCACGATGGCTTTCAAGGAGCACTAGGATAATTACCGGAGACAAAATAGATCTCATGTCGAAAGACAGTAATACAACAGCCAAAGAGTTTCTGGTTGTTTCTAGTAGAAATCGTGAAGAAGAAGGAACACAAATGTTATGTTGGATTTAAGTGAATGAACTTGTTTATGTATTTCTCTAATCACACGTAGACAAAGGTCTACATGCATGGGTTTAAGATATCAAACCTGGTGTTTGACTACTGGTATGCACAGATTGACGAAAAAAAGTAGATTGTGGATTGCTTGTAGCACTTAAGATGGTTTGTGTATACATTTTGTGTCACGCAATTCAGCCTGTTTAATGCGTTTGCCAATTTCGGTGGAATAGGTGTCTTTTCCACCTAAAACCGATTTTCGTTTTCAATACTTAAGGTTACGACCAATGTTCCCTCTAATTTTTTCAATCCATGTGTGGAATGAATTTTTTCATGTGCACCAGTATGAAGGCAATGTGCGGATGTGCGCTACCAGTTTTTTTTTTTTGGGGGGGGGAGGGTGGAGGTATTTTTAGACCATCGACCCTATTTGATCATTAGGCCGCTTTGCAATGCTACCAGCCAGTTATTTGGGAATTAGGCCTATCGATTGCCAGGGTCATCATTACTGAGGACGAACACGGCTGGAATAATGAAGTGCGCGGCACTT
>NW_013667073.1:218903-230637 GCF_000517525.1 Limulus polyphemus
TTTAGGGGGAGGGGGTATTTTTAGACCATCGACCCTATTGTATCATTAGGCCGCTTTGCAATGCGATCAGTTGTCTATTTGGGCTTTAAGCCTATAGATGTGTTGAGACTCCTCACCATTACTGAGGATGTGCGCACCTGGAATAATGGAGTGCGTGGCACTTGATTGGTTGTTGTGCGGCCGCGCAGCCTAGAGGAAACACTGGTTGTGACCAAGCATTTCAGTCACTAAAATGTACTTTGTTGAAACTATAATAATGGCTTGTACCAAACGATACCGTTAATTAATTACAGGTACTACTAGTGTCAGTGGGATCCAAGTAGTTGTTGTCAGGTGCAGGAATGTGTGTGAAGTGATATATGCTAGTCATATATTGATGTCCACTGAACGAAAAAATGCTTACAGTTGTAGCGTTTTCCAAATATTCTCTCTACTACTCGTATGGTAGGAATATCACTATTTACGTATATCATGTATCACTGAAATGGCTTATAAATTTCCAAACCCACAAAATATTAACGCATATTGGATTACATCGTTGTAGAAGTACAACTTTGTTGTAAAGCATCGTCCAGGGCAGTAGCACGGTAACGTAGACAGGTCATCTTGCTAGACATTCTCAGCCTGTCCGTTGAGAGTTCGGGCATCGAGTACCTGTGAAAGTCATTGCAGAAGCAGTAACGATAAGGTATACAAATAACGATAATTTCACTTGTGGATGGATTGTTTGAGTTGTATTTTACAACTCATAGATGGCGATGTGGTAACTTAAGGCTTGGCTACAGTGTTTGTAGCGAGCCATGATGTTGCTTATTGTTTGTTTGTTTGTTTTGAATTTCGCGCAAAGCTACACGAGGGCTATCTGCGCTAGCCGTCCCTAATTTAGCAGTGTAAGACTAGAGGGAAGTCAGCTAGTCATCACCACCCACCGCCAACTCTTTGGCTACTCTTTTACCAACGAATAGTGGGATTGACCGTCACGTTATAACGCCCCCACGGCTAAAAGGGCGAGCATGTTTGGTAGGAGGGGGATTCGAACCCGCGACCCTCAGATTGCGAGTCGAGTGCCCTTACCACCTGGCCATGCCGGGCCACGATATTGCTTATATAGGTCACTGGATGCTATGTACATTCGACACATGATGTAGTACTGGTTATGTATGTGGCAGTATACGTCTATTTTATGTCATTAAAACTGTTTTCATTATTTTTTTGTCCTATTCAGTAACTGCACAGTTTTCAAGCACTAAAGAACTACGGCCAGAATGTTATATTTACATAATAACTAGATTTTGATCACACCATGGAAAACACATGGGCACCCAATGTTTTTATTGGTGATGGTAAAGGATATGTTTTTGCATGACCACAGTATTTGTGGTTTGTGATTGTAATCTCCGAAGAAAGTGAAACTCGAAGTTGCAGAGATCCCGGTAGTTTTGAATGATAATATTCATTTTCTTTCATGAGCTTGAGAATTGTGAATTTTATTATTATTTTTTTATTTTCAGTTTTATAGTACATTTTATGTAGGCTACATGAATGTCACTTTGTTTTATCGCATGTTTTGTGCAGGCTACATCAATATCACTTTGTTTAATCGGACGTTTTGTGTAGGCTACACGAATGCCACTTTGTTTAATCGCATGTTTTGTGTAGGCTACATCAATATCACTTTGTTTAATCGCACGTTTTGTGTAGGCTACATAAAACAAAGTGACATTCATGTAGCCTACACAAAACGTGCGATTAAACAAAGTGACATTGATGTAGCCTACACGAAACGTGCGATTAAACAAAGTGACATTCATGTAGCCTACACAAAACGTGCGATTAAACAAAGTGGCATTCATGTAGCCTACACAAAACGTGCGATTAAACAAAGTGGCATTCATGTAGCCTACACAAAACGTGCGATTAAACAAAGTGATATTGATGTAGCCTACACAAAACGTGCGATTAAACAAAGTGACATTGATGTAGCCTACACAAAACGTGCGATTAAACAAAGTGATATTGATGTAGCTTACACAAAACGTGCGATTAAACAAAGTGATATTGAATCGCACGTTTTGTGTAGGCTACATGAATGTCACTTTGTTTTATCGCACATTTTGTGTAAAGAAGTAAAATTAAGGACGACTTGGACAGATCAAGGTAAAGGGAAATTAATTGTAATATGTAAATATTGTAAAGTAAAACCCTCTATAAATTTGAACATATTCTTACATTTTACTACAGGCTTCTACACTTATTTAAAAGGTTTAGACGAACAGAATGTGCTCAGTCTTGAATTCATTAATCTTACCTCAGGATTGTCTGCAACATTGGAGGGCTCAAGCTTATGACTTTTCCCTCATTGCTCTTGGTATGTTTGCTGGATTAGTCATCGAGTTGAAAAATCCCTATTACACTTCTCAGATCATACAATTTGAATATCTTGTCTGCACTATTCTTATAGCCCTCCCTCCCCCCAAAGTTTTCTCCTGGGTAGTTTTTGAGCTTCCCTTTTTATAGACACTGTATTTAGTGACACTATCAGAAGTTCTTATGAATCCCAATACAACAAAGACCAATTTCACTGCCATTTTAAAGTTTCAATGTGAATGTTTACACCTCTTACGCTGCAATATTATGTCACAACAAAAGTAATCATTAATGCCATTCAAATAGCTTTTGTGATATATAGGTTGTATGCAAGCGTATAGACATGCATGAAATATAACAATATTAAAGGCAGCGCTATCACCAGCAGTTAGTAAAATTATGACGACGTTGGAACGACAAGACTGATTTTCAGGCCTCGTATTTTCATTTTATACAAAAGGATAATTTATGAAGCCATATTTATCAATGAAGGTTAACAGACCTGTTATTTGCTCATAAATTATGAATAATTTAGTAGGTGGAGCCAAAGCTAGTTTTATGCATTTGAATAAGTCATTCTCTCAGCAGAGCTAATAAATAATGCTCCGAAGGAAGTGCTAGCAGCAGCAGCAGCGCCATCTTTTAGGCTGTTCCCTGACTGCTGTGTGTGTGTCCAAACCGAACATAATTCTTTAGAAAGTTGCAGATCATGTTTTTTTGATAAATGAGGTTGATCTAAACCACGTGTTTTATTGACTCTGAAGGTTCTCGACACGCCAAGTGTCTCGTGCAAGAACTCTTTTGTGGGGGAAAAGTCTGTCTGGGGAGTAAGCACAACCTAGTATCTAACCAGTCTTGTGGGTCACTGTGCAGGAAAACTCCGCGCCAAACACAGCACCACCGACTTGTTCATCGAGTGTTCACGTGACATTTTGAAATCCGCATTCCATGATGAATACAATTTATTTCACTTTAGTGTTTTACCCAAACGAATGATGAACAAAACATCATAATAATCACTTCGCGGTTAATACTGGTTTGTTCATCAAAATAAATAAGTCAAAACAAAAGCCAAACTCAAAGAAATGAAATAAATAAAAAACATACAAGTTGAAAAAATGTAATATGTATAAAACCAGAAGTTTTGTCATGTAACATCTTAGTACGAATAGCAGAACATATATCTTGAAATATTTTGTAATTGTGTAAATAATGTGAAAAAAACTATTTACAGAATTTTAACAAATTTAGTTTAATATCTTTTGTTTTACATCAGTATTATATCTTGCATTAACAATTGGAGGGTGGATTTACTTTCGCTTTTGTTTAACATAATTTGTGATTTATTTTTTTGCAATTTGTGTTTAGAAGCACCTCCTCTGACCATAATTTCCAGACGAGCGATGCTACAAATATAATCAATAGATGGCACTAGTATCCCAGTAAAAGTGCAGATAATAATCAATATATTTTAATACAGTCAAGGAGAACACGGTCAAATCTCATGACTAAAAGCCATTATACTGTGCTTTATTTCTCTCTCTTCCTCTTTTATACATGTGTAAAATCAATGAGATACGAGAAGAACTGATGACCTAACGTGAAAAATATAAAATAATATAAAAACGAATTGACACAAGTATTATAAGCATAACCCACAAGTATGAGGCACGATGCCAA
Organism: Limulus polyphemus; assembly: GCF_000517525.1. Classification (NCBI taxonomy): domain Eukaryota; kingdom Metazoa; phylum Arthropoda; class Merostomata; order Xiphosura; family Limulidae; genus Limulus; species Limulus polyphemus. Next base: position 222,951 of record NW_013667073.1, read on the forward strand.
TGTCAAATATATTTCGCTCAGCCTCGGAAACTGACAAACAAGACATACAGACGAATACGCGCAAGGGAATGAAAAGTAAATATTAAATGTTTACATTCGAAACAGGCGAACGTACGTAGCAGCTTAAATCTTCTAGTTAGTTAATCTACATCGTTTCTAAAATAAACTTTATACTAGAAAATAAAGTATTTACACATTAAATAAATAATTTCAGACACACAAAGATCTCTGGGATCGTATCACACGGTAAGCTTGAGGACTCATAATGGTTCGATCTCTGCGGCGGTCACAGCACAGATAGCTCATTGCGCAGCTCTGCGCTCAAACAAAACATACTCTCTGTAACTATATCTTGTCAACACTTGATAATTTTAGGACGTATTACAAATTTGATCCACTCTGTCTCAAATTGCCACATTTCTACGTGTAATGATAATAATTTTATATATTTAATACCTTCATTGTACTATTAGTTACTACGCATTGAAATAACATAAAAACCACACTATAAGTACTGAAAAAACACGTTATGTTCATTTATACTTTCACCGAATTCAAGAACATATATTTTCCATATTTTATTGCCTTTTTGCTTCTGCAACACAGTATTATAATCTTCAAAATTAAGTATAACAGCATTATCGATCTGACTTTTTAGCAAAGCATTGAAATCACTATTAACAATTTATATGAAGTTTATAAGAATCGTATATATGTATAATGCTTGGCGAAATCAAACCGTTAACAAAAGACACGTTTCTTTATAATGTATTAACTAACTTGACTTATTATTAATAAGAGCAGAATAAATATGAAATGCATGTTGGCTATTACAAAAAAAAATCACATTTTCATTTCAAAACTTTGCTCAAAACTGCACAAATACCATCGGTGCACAGCCGCCTTTAACTATGAACCAGAGATCATGCTATAAAACCACGTTAGAATTTATCTAATTAATTAATTAATAAACGTTGCTCTGTAAAATGTTCCATTTGTATGGGTATGCGGTTTCTCTAGAATGCATGAGGCGTTTGAAGACAGAGGTACTGTTGAACATGTGTTTTACTGTATAGTACGTAAGATAGAAAATACATTAAACCTCTTCTTTGTGTATATTAATAAAAATTACATATCTGTTACTTGGGCTTTATCTTCGTCGTACAGAAACTTAGAAAGTATAAATTAACATATAATCCAACAAACTGTTTTCAAATCTAGAACGTGCTTGAGATACAGATTATTTGTTTGTTTGCAATTATGCACAAAGCTACACAATGGGCTATCTGTGCTCTGCCCACCACGGGTATCGAAACCCGGATTCTAGCGTTGTAAGTCCGCAGACATACCGCTGTGCCACTGGGGGGCGATATACAGATTAAATGCTAAAACACGTGGTTTCATGTCCATCACAATAGACAAATGTGCTACAATGTGTAACATTACTGTAACTCTCAGTCAGAATAAAGCTTGATTCAGTTAAATGTAACACAGTCCAACGATCCACCACACGGATACGACACTAATGGTAATTTTAATGAGTGAGCATCATTAGTAGTTAACAGTATTTGGAAGATATTCGTTCGGCTTTGTATACACAGAAAATATTGAAGTGATTCGTGTGATAAACTTCTGATTATATTTTAACTCTTTCACTGTTACGTTTATAGGTAACTCCAAGTCTAGGTTTAACTTTAGATACATAATAAAAACATAAGTTCCACGTTTGTTTGTCTGTTGTAAGCACGAAGCTACACAATGGGTTATCTGTGCTGTGCCCGCCACGGGTATCGAAACCTGGTTTTTAGCGTTATAAACCACTAGACTTACCGCTGAGCAACTGGGGGGGGGGCAAATATTGCATTATTTGTCTGGAACGTGAAATTGCTAAAGTTTGGCGGAGAATAATTTTTTTTTCCTGGTGGTGCAAAATTCCATACTCCTCTAGCAGTAATCTAAAGGACGGAGGACAGGTATGTATCCAGGGCAGTGAACGATTTAAAGTTCATGCTAATTTCTATGGTAGAAAACCATTTACTGTATTAACAATGTGTTCGAATTCAGTCCTTACGTAACTATGAACTTATATAAAAGTCGTTTCTATACAAAGCAGTTCGACAATACCGTCCGAAAATTGTCCGCATTTTATTGGAGATACCTATGATCAGACATTTTCGCCAAAAACGATTCTTTAAGACGCTGCTGTAACCCGAACTACTTTTCCTTTTACATTTATAAAATAAAAACTTGTATACATTACGACATTAAAAGCTGTTAGGCTGCCCACTGTTTGTGTTTTCTGAAAGCTAATAAAATCAAGTTGTATGTTTAAGATTTTGTGCAACAGAATAATAAGGTTAATGCCTTTAGCACTTCGATCCATTTAAGAAATAACCAAATCGTGTTGCCATGGAGAAGAGGAAACAGTGTCTTGATTATTTCCGCTATACGTGTTGTCATGGAGAAGAGGAAACAGCATCCTGATTCTTCCCACTAAGGGGGTTTCCACCTACATCATAAACCAATTTATCACTCTCTCTTCTTTTTCAAGGAATGAATTGTTACATGTGACTAAATAAATATTCTTAGACCATCTAATGTTCCATTAAACACGCCCGTTTTTCAGTCGCCTGACAACCATAATTTCTGTCTGACATTCAGTACAAAGAACTATGGTGCTAAGAATAGTATAACATAGTTTCTAAGCAGTTGAGGAATGTCATGTTTCATGAAACGTAAGACGATTCATGTTACGATAAAATCAAATTTCTTCTAGATGTCTTTGCGACATTTCTTTGAAGTCATATATATAACGAATTACACCATTTGTTTTCTCGAGGGAAATGGGATTATTACGTAGTTCGCTATGTTGAAATAACTGTTACTCTTTAGACACGGTTTGTTTACTTGTTTGTTGTAAGGTGAAAAGCTACACATTGTGCCTATTACTAAAACAGAATACCGAATGTTAGCGTTATAACCCCTGAAGATCACTGCTGAGCCACGGGGAGGGGGAGCATTCACACACGGAATATTGTATTTATATATTGTATTTAAAGCAGAGTTACCAAGGTTATCCTTAATTTTGAGCTACTAACCAGAGGGAAAGCAGCCGGTCAGCGGAGCCTTACCACCCACAATCTATGGTAGGGAATTGGCTGACATTCTTATAACGCACCTAAAAGAAAGTTCGTAAAATATTTTGTGACATCGTCAATTTAGAAATCCAGAGATCTACCACAGGGCCAACTCCTACAGAACTAACAAGCAAACATTAATATTATTTTCTGCGCTATATGAAATAAATAGAATCTGAAGTCATAACACATCTATGATATAGTTAGTTGCCTCACGCCGTTTGTTTTTTGTTGTATTTTCATGAATAAAACTCTCGTTTTAGCTGTTTGTAGTGACTGTAATCTAATTTTCTTTCAATGGGTAAATCACGGAGCGCTGTTATTTTTAATCCTACGTAACGCAGATGCTAACAAGAGTATTTCCAAATCATGAAAGATTTTCCAAAAGAAATCTTCCACGACCTAGACACGTCGTCGTCACCTCGTGTGATCGTATTTCTCAACTCTCCTTTAACGATTCAAAACGTCGCCGAACTTTTTTTTCTCTTCTTTAGAGGATGAGACAAGTTGGGCGTTTCCTAATTAAAGTCATCCTTCCAAGGAAGTTCGACTGTAGTGGGATGAAACTGAACTTCCTGTTCACAGATGAAGTGCGTCTCTAGTGAAAGTACATCATCCACACGAGGTGGTCTGGTCAATGCCCATAATACACAGAACGTCATTCAATCATGAGAAGCAGCTGTACGATAAGAACGAATTCCAGAAAACCTTTACACTCAAAATACATATTTCGAGATCGACTCTATAATCTCACAAAAGAAATATTTTATTCTATCTGTTCGTTAAAAGGGTGTGTGTAGTCTAAATCAATTTCTTTTACTATTAGCATATTGGAGCACAATTATACAACAGAATATAAAACAACAACAACGAGAAAAAGGGTAGTATACATTATTTTATTAACGTTGTCATACTACTGGATAATAACATACAAAGTTATTAATATGGTTTATAACTGTTCTGTTATGCGTTTTAGTCATTCTGGGGTCATGTTTATATGTTATGTAGTTTGTTCCTATATTTTTGTGGTTATCTTTACACTAAAAGTTATAGGTCATGATTACACAGCATCTGCCCGATTAATATATATATATATATATATATATATATATATATTGTGGTTATCTTTACACTAAACGTTATAGATCATGGCTACACAGCATCTGCCTGATTACTATATATATTTCGTTACTCTGTCGTTGAAATTTTCTGGTCCTGGCTACACAGTATCTCCCTAATTACCATACATTTGTTCCAAGTCACGACCTGTTTGATTATTCTAGATGTTTGGATTATTTTAAGATTGAATATATTAAGTCACAATTACATGACTGTTCTGTCAATCTTCTTATCAAGGTTATTATGAAATTTAATATTTCAAGTAATTTCATTCCGTGTTTGTTTACAATAGACAACGAGGGTGCACTGACCTTTTGTATGTAAGAAGTTATGTTTTCAACTTGCTTCCTGTTGTTTCATCACTATTTTTTGCAAAGAAATGTTACAGCAGGAATTTTTGAACAATCTTAACTGCTCCATGGTGGCTCATCAGTAAGCTTGAGGGTTTATAATGCTAAAATTTTACGTTCGATCCCTTCGGTAGGCATAGGACAGCCAGCCCTTTGGGCTAAAAAAAAAGTCTTAACTACAGTTTAGAAAACATGATAAACCATTTTTATTGAATGCCCCAACTTTACTATTATATGACTCATCAGGTATTTCAACGGACTACCATGTTTCTCCATTATAAAACTGGGGCAGTTTTTTTCTCAACCGATAACACTATTCTACATTTCGAGTGTATATTATGATGACTGCTCGGTGCGACCTCTACATTCATGCTATATAATATACAACCTTACTATACTTAAACTAATGCAATAACGTTTAAATGACAGCACTGATTCGTCCCAAGTTGTTTATGTATTGACATGCGAAGGTATTCACAGATTTTCTACAAGTTGAAATATTTTACATCGATCGCTATAACATAAGCTTAGCCTATATAAGCTGAAGTATTACTGTGTTACTTGCTGAAAGACTGAAATACCGTTTCTGTGGATTGGAGTTCAACTCATCTGTTACATTTATCGAAGACTCATAGTTCCACAAACATAATTTAAATCAATTTAACACAAACTTATTATTTATATTTTAAAGCCATGCATGTTTATGTTTTTGTTTTGCATAAGTTTGAAACATAACTTGATAAGCTTTAATCAAGACTGCTTTGGAAAGTCTAAGCCTATCTGAAACGTCGACGTTTTAATTCTTACGTCAGTTATTCCTAGTCACAGCAGTTATAATTTTATGGTTCGAAATATCTGACAGTGATACAATCACACAACACGAGTACGCTTTAAAAACGAGGCCTGTTGAATCATTCTGTCATTTACTTACACAAAGGAAGAAATGCACCATCATAAAAAAAACTTGGGTACGTTGTTTTATAGTACAGTTACTATATCGTATCTTATTCATTTTTATTGGTAACTTTCAAAGTTCTGCTTTCCTCTGGTGTCTTAGTATGATATAGTATTTAACATATTAATTTAGTCTAAACAAATAAGTTTAGTAACTAATTTAACTGATCTTGTTTGAGTCAAAGGTGACATTGTTTTGAAAGACGTCTCTAAGGGAAGATATGTCGAGACTTTCGATGCGTGGTAGGGAACATTAAACACTTTAAATGCTGCTTATATATAACTTGAAAGCTCATATTACAGTCAAATCCCACCAGATGGTCTTCAGATTGTACAACTTCAACTCAAATGAGCTGATTGCATACACACACGTGCTATGTCGTAGATGCCAGGCAATAATTTTAAACGTATTTTGTAAACTTATCACTATAGCTTGTGTGCCTAAACCTAATGGACACTGGCTGTATGAAAGACTAAAAATAAAAGATGACTTAATGGTGTAAAAGTTTCCAGTTAGAACAACAGAGAATCTTAACTTAAAAACTTTATCCTTCTGAATTATCAAACATATAAACTTCGTCATTTTATATTTACTTAAAGCCAAGTTCCTTTATTTCCACGACTATTTTTTTTTTTAGCACGGTAAGTAAAAGAACGTGATTACCCAGCATTGCTTTGAACGCAATTTTCACAACTGTACGCCTGATTGAAAAATAAAAGCTTGCCAGAAATCAGTATCTAGTCAGCTGTGAATATCAATGTTATTATATGTACGGTTGACCAGCTCCGTTTGGTGCCGGGATTAGTCACAGCTTCATCCGGCAGCGATCAATAAAAAAGATGTTCGCTCCATAAAAGGATGGAAAACAAACTCTTGGTTATTGATTTCAATCCTGTAAGACTTGCGGGATCTTCCAAATCTATATTTAAAGCTAGCTAATCAATACAGTGCGCTCTAAAAGTTCCCTATTTTGTAAGAGTCGCCGATCCACTGAAAAATAAATGTAACAAAATAAGGAATTAACATTATAACCAAAAGTGGAAAACCCAAAATTAATTATACGAGTTTCCTTCAAAATTTATAAATACTCTACCATTACCCCCAACCTGTGCATAATGCATAATGGAATAAAGCTTGTCGTTGTACCCAAAACCTAATTTTATTACACTCCTGTATTAACTTGGTAATTTGACTATAACAAAATTACTAAACGTTTTCTGACTTGTAGCCTTCTGATGATCAGTGCAGCAAATATATAAACATATTTACACATGCGTGTAAACAAAAATAGGCTTATTTCGACGCTCACTAATTTGACTATAACAAAATTACTAAACGTTTTCTAACTTGTAGCCTTCTGATGATCAGTGCAGCAAATATATAAACATATTTACACATGCGTGTAAACAAAAATAGGCTTATTTCGACGCTCACTAATCTTATATTTAATAAATGTCTTAATAAGAGTAATAAGAGCATTATATTATTTGGTCAAATATACGAGTACATTTGTAACTAACAATCAAATATACGAGTACATTTGTTACAAACAATCAAATATACGAGTACATTTGTAACTAACAATCAAACAAACGAGTACATTTGTAACAAACAATCAAATATACGAGTACATTTGTAACAAACAATCAAACAAGGGAGTACATTTGTAACAAACAATCAAACGAAAGTACACGTGTCACAAATGATCAAAGAAGCGAATACGCTTGTTACAAATATTTCAAATATACGAGTACATTTGTAACTAACAATCAAATATACGAGTACATTTGTTACAAACAATCAAATATACGAGTACATTTGTAACTAACAATCAAATATACGAGTACATTTGTAACTAACAATCAAATATACGAGTACATTTGTAACTAACAATCAAATATACGAGTACATTTGTAACTAACAATTTGTTTGTAACAAATGTACTCGTATATTTGATTGTTAGTTACAAATGTACTCGTATATTTGATTGTTTGTTACAAATGTACTCGTATATTTGATTGTTAGTTACAAATGTACTCGTATATTTGATTGTTCTTTTTGATACCTGTACATTTTATTGAGTTAAGGAGAACTCAATCTGTTTTAATATATATATATATATTATA
>NW_013667073.1:231661-232363 GCF_000517525.1 Limulus polyphemus
TTGTTACAAATGTACTCGTATATTTGATTGTTTGTTACAAATGTACTCGTATATTTGATTGTTTGTTACAAATGTACTCGTATATTTGATTGTTTGTTACAAATGTACTCGTTTGTTACAAATGTACTCCCTTGTTTGATTGTTTGTTAAAAATGTACTCGTTTGTTACAAATGTACTCCCTTGTTTGATTGTTTGTTACAAATGTACTCGTATATTTGATTGTTTGTAACAAATGTACTCCCTTGTTTGATTGTTTGTTAAAAATGTACTCGTTTGTTACAAATGTACTCCCTTGTTTGATTGTTTGTTACAAATGTACTCGTATATTTGATTGTTTGTAATAAATGTACTCGTATATTTGATTGTTTGTTACAAATGTACTCGTTTGTTTGATTGTTTGTTACAAATGTACTCGTATATTTGATTGTTTGTAATAAATGTACTCGTATATTTGATTGTTTGTTACAAATGTACTCGTTTGTTTGATTGTTTGTTACAAATGTACTCGTATATTTGATTGTTTGTAACAAATGTACTCGTATATTTGATTGTTTGTTACAAATGTACTCGTTTGTTTGATTATTTGTTACAAATGTACTCGTTTGTTTGATTGTTTGTAACAAATGTACTCGTATATTTGATTGTTTGTTACAAATGTACTCGTTTGTTTGATTATTTGTTACAAATGTACTCGTATATTT
>NW_013667073.1:233105-242997 GCF_000517525.1 Limulus polyphemus
TATTATAGATGGATTGTGGTATGCATGCCGTGTTTCTAGGCAACGAGAAACTGTGTTTATCCAGTTCTCAGTGTCGAAAAAACAATAACTTTCATTTTATTATCAAGTTACAATGAAAATTATCATATCCCAAAGTAGTCTGATAAAGTATATATAAAAATAAAGAAAAATAATAAACTAAAACTGTTGTTCTCAACAAAATTCAAAATTATAATATTTAGCAAAACAAAACAAATTCATTAACGCGCCAGTAACACACCCGCAAAACAAGAAAATTGAAAATTACAACATTTGTCAAGAAAGTACAAAAGGTATAATTTTTAAAGGAAAGTGTCTGAGGCAACAGCTTCCAAAGGTGTTGTAGATATCTCGTCTGTCGGATATAATATAAAACAAAGATTTGAGTAAATGAGTCCATGAACAGAAAATGTTGGTATTTGTTAAACGGATACAGAGTTCTTGTCTTCGAACTCAAACTTACGACACATTCGTTATTGTATAGCCTCTCTGCAATATATATATATATATATATATTCAAGAAGTAATTTTACAAGCAGTATAGTAAAATATATAAACAATTTTACATGTTTGAATGTTTGAAAAGTAAGTGTAATAAGTAAATTACAGCATTCAAACCATTAATAACTGAAATTATTCAGTTTACCAGAAAATCTCTAGAAGTGTGAACTACACAGAACGTTTTGCCAAAGCTAGTCCAAAAAAAATAAAATGTTTCTGAGTCATTCAATTACATCAGTATATATACACAATGAAGTTATTACTTTCAATTTACTAAAATTATTATTATGGGGATTGTATTAGCAACTTATCAAACTGATTATTATTGGAACTGTACTAGCAACTTCGTAAAACTGGTTAATACGGGAACTGTACTAGCAACTTATCAAAGTGATTATTATTGGAACTGTACTAGCAACTTAGTAAAACTGGTTAATACGGGAACTGTACTAGCAATTTAGTAAAACCGGTTTTTATGGGAACTGTACTAGCAACTTAGTAAAACTGGTTAATACGGGAACTCTACTAGCAACTTAGTAAAACTGGTTAATACGGGAACTGTACTAGCAACTTAGTAAAACTGGTTTTTATGGGAACTGTACTAGCAACTTAGTAAAACTGGTTTTTATGGGAACTGTACTAGCAACTTAGTAAACTGATTAATATGGGAACTGTACTAGCAACTTAGTAAAACTGGTTATTATTGGAATTGTACTAGCAACTTAGTAAAACTGCTTTGCAACATGATAGCAACTGAATATATTTTTACTGTAACCAGACTTTTCTCTTGGTATTACATCAGTATAGTTGATTCACAATGTCTAATACTTACGTTTGTGCAGTTTTACTTTATCAAAAACGTAGCACGGTAAGAACAAATCTAGTTTGTTTTCTACTTAAGTTCACAATACAAAATCCACCGTTAAACTCCAAACATTCTACATAATCCTAAAATTCGGTATTTTTTAAACGCAGAATTTCCTAAGTGATATATCTAATCTTCTCTTACTTCTTGTTTATTGTTCCATAATCAAAGCTTCAGCTTTCTATTAAAATTTACCAAAGTGATACTTTTAACCACTTCTGAGTTTCCTCGAAATGGCAAACACTGTAATATCTGGTTTAATTCTTAACGAATAAATTTACTGATTAACTCTTTGAAGTAAAACAGTAATTTACAATTTGCTTATGATGACCATATTATCATATATATGTATATATATTATATCACCATATGTAGTGTACGAAGATGATAACTATTAAAACTGTAACGTGAAATTAAAGCTAACAGTTTAAAAAACATTTCACAGATGGCGCCATCACATTCAAGTGAATTCTTTATATAATTTTTCGTAAATAACTGTTTGGTACTATTTAATTGAATTTTATGAAGATGAAACAAAAGCGCAACATAAAAAATAGCTAATTTATGTGAACTAAATCGAATCTTTTCAAATAAATCTCTGCACAATTCTAAAGTATACGTAATTTTCTTTTACGTCTTTATTGACAAATAATAATTCGCCAATTCCTTGCTAACAAGCGTAGCTGATGAAGCTCTGTTATATGTGATTCTGCCTTGAATAATATTAAACTACGAAAAGACAGGAAGAAACGAGAAGGGAGAGAATGTCGTCAGTATAACCCTAAATCGCAATAAAATATAAAGCCAGGTTATACAGCGAATGACTACTGCGTTCAACAAATGACGAGTACACTGCTTGTGACAATGATTAATTCCCCCCACTTATGTCAGACCCTAAAATCTGACTTGTAAGTGACTTGAATAAAATTGATAATAATTACAATTCACTTTCTTATTCTGATTCACACCATAACAGTAGCTGTTCGTGAAAGTCGATTATATAGATAGCGCCTAGGCCACTGCTATGTCTTGTCATATCCAGCCAGCTTGATGATCCCTAGTATTGGGCGAAAAGCCTCGTTGGCACTGCATACGGCAGATTTAATGTGGTTGACCTATTAGAACATATTATCTTTTGCTTTCACTCATGGGTTCTTAGAATTACTTTATTCAAGAGTCAACGCATGCCAGAAAAGGGCAGAAACCGTAATTTCCGGTCACCAACAGGGAATTTATTGTTATATCGCGCTCTTTGGGTTTTGAAAGAATTAAAATAAAACTGGTTTCATCAACTGAATAAAACTGTTCAACTACCGAGGTGTTTTAACTTTCTGACAGAAAACTCGTTGTCATATTACACGGCTGATTTTTTCACCAAGTAATTTTCTTGAGAAGTAGTAATCATTATTAAGTAAGTAATTGACAAACTTAACTATTGTTTAAAACTATTGTTTTTATGCATATTTTCTTGATTGAAAAAATAAACATTACACAATATGATAGGTGGTTAATAAACGTATTATACAACATGATAGGTGGTTGATAAATTATCTTGATTAAAACGGAACTGTACACGAGTACCCATACCATTATGGACCAGGACACCTGGGGGTTGCGATTTTTAATTCGATTTACAGAGGGTTAATCATACTTCATATGAAAGATTTGAATATGCTGATACAATGTCGCCTATGTCATCGCAGACACCAGCCGTGATGACATAGGCGACATGTTTAGTAAATAAACTAAATTCTTGACCGTTCGTCATGAATGCTTTGGCGCCACACATTAACTTCTGGCTGGATAAGTGTGTCATAACACTTTTAATGAAGGGATATTCGTACAGTGAGATTGTCAAATGAGGTAGTGCCAAAGCATGACTGAAGAACTACGTCATAGCCCTTTTAGAGAAGGAATATTCGTACAGTGAAATTGTTTGTTTGTTTGTTTTGAATTTCGCGCAAAGCTACACGAGGGCTACCTGCGCTAGCCGTCCCTAATTTCGCAGTGTATGACTAGAGGGAAGGCAACTAGTCATCACCCCCCAACCGTCAACTCTTGGGCTACTCTTATACCAACGAACAGTGGGATTGACCGTCACATTATAATGCCCCCACGGCTGAAAGGGCGAGCATGTTTGGTGGGATGAGGATTCGAACCCGCGACCCTCAGATTGCGAGTTGAGTGCCCTAACCACCTGGCCATGAAAGAAGGGAGCCTTCAATAATATCCATAGATTTACTCGTACATCAATCAGAGTGTTTCGACAGCAGTGGATTCCAAAAGAAAACCTCCAATGTTTCTAGAGCAACGCCTCATTGGTAGAGTGAAGGCTGTGGTTACGAAAGAGAACTTCCCGACCCCCGTTCCCATGAAAAATAAATAAAAAAATCATTGCAATGAAGTTGGGTTCCATTAACAAAATAATAAACATGATTTTGAAACTGACAAATACTCAAACCAAAAATCTGCAAGCTCTTAGTCACAACTGGAAGCCAATGATTGTTTTAGTGAAAATAAAAATTGTCAAATAAACCGGAAACAGCAATTTCATTGGGCAACATCTAGTCTCTCGGTGCAGCTTCAAAGGATGGGTTATGGAAAGTTGTGTGGTCTAAGATTAATCTCGCTGTCCTTTGCAGAAGTGGATTATCATGAAAAATGAGGTTTCACGCAACAGGGGGGCAATCATGGCTATCAGAGTGGGCAAAAATAACGATGGAGGGAATAGTTCCAAAACTAAGAACGTTATTCGTATAACGTGCGATTAGTCTCAGTACATCCATCGTTAGGTTAGGGCTATAGTAATAAAAATGATCATCTGTTAACTACAACAGACGTCATAGATCTTGGATGAAATTATAGAATTTGATAAACATTCTTATAACTTGATGTCTACACCAAGATACACAATGGGTAATTTGCGTCTGCGATGTTTCCGCCGTGGGGATCTGACTCCGAATTTCAGCGACGCAATCTCTCCGAAGCTTACAGGGGATCTTTATTTAAAAGCTTCTTTATTACTTTGATTTCTCCCATAGAGTTCTGAAAGAATATCTTAACGGAAAATATTCTAAACACTTGTTTTTAAATATTACATTCTTGTAACGTTTATTTGCCTATTATCATTATTATTATTACAGCCACAAAATAAGTTTTATACGTTATCGTTATTTAAAGAATTATAAAGTTAGCTCTATGAAATAGAAGCCTATAAATGATATTCAATACGATGAATAAAGCCACAGGATAAACCTACCTTATGTGGATGACGTAATGAATTATGGGACTGTAGTGGTTGTCTATACTCGGCGCCCACGACAGATTCACAGACCTAGAAGTAAAGCCCATTATCAGGGGCATACCCGTTCGATCCGGTATGTCTGTAACAGAAAAAAAGTATGAAAAAAAGCTTCTTTCTCCTTATCACATGGATAAACAAGAATACAATGTAGCTCAATAAAAATCAATTTAGTATTCTATAAAATATTTTTTGCTTTTATATTCAATCTTCTAATCCGGTTTCACCCAATGGGATGAGCAACTTTAATACAAACTGACCATACCGATTATGTTCCACCTGTCTTAGAGGTAATATAATATAAATAGCTGAATGGAAGTTTATTAAGATTCAAAAGTGCATTCCTTCGAACTTTAAACACAACAAAACCATACCTCATGACCCATCAAAGTCATTAATGTTCACGCACGATCTAACCCTAAGGAGCGATAACAAAGCTTTTGTAAAAAAACAACAACAACAACCCTTTAATTCAGTTTTCCAAAGATATGTAAAAGAAACACGTAACTTGATAATTCTCGTTTTCCCATTATCGCATAACTCTTAACTGAATAAATTTATGATGAAACTGCTTTGTTCAGGTCACAAGTCAATGTTTTTGATTATTGCTGTTCAAAGGTTTCTTTTTTCTAGGTGAATGACTGTTTTGTTATTCATCACATATAAACGTTTTTCATACTTGTATCACTCCAAAATTGAAATAAGAAAAAGTTCCTTGTCCTTTTGTTTTCAGCACTGATCATAATTACAAGACGCTTAGAAAGCCTACAAGAAACTAGAAGATGGTGGGAGTTAATCAGTGCTATCCGTCCCTAATTTAGCAGTGTAAGACTAGAGGGAAGGCAGCTAGTCATCACCACCCACCGCCAACTCTTGGGCTACTCTTTTACCAACGAATAGTGGGATTGACCGTCATATTATAACGCCCCCGCGGCTGAAAGGGCGAGCATGTTTGGTGTAACGGGGATTCGAACCCGCGACCCTCATATTGCGAGTCGAGCGCCCTAATCACCTGGCCATGCCGAGCATTATTAGCTCCATTTCTAAAGTATCAATACACATCAGTCAACAGTACGTGTAACAAAAACAAATATATATAATTCACATTACAAACCTATTAAATGGGTATTTTGTAAGATAGTAAAACCACTAATGGGAGAATTTTAACCAGTATTCAAATATTTATACTCAAGAAGTAATAAAAAACAGGAAGCTGTTTTGTAAAGTTATTCAAACTCTAACTCGAAACTTTTGAAGGAACATTGTTATTTTCAACCTAAACAGAAAATTATGGGCCACATGAGCTAAAGCGCCAGGTTAGAGACATCAAGTTTCAAATATCGCCATCCCTATTTTAGATCTGCTGACCAGAGCGAAAGCAACCAGTACATGCCATTTATGTGACCACTGTTAACCTAAGAGCGAGATTTACTGTCATAAGTATACCCCATCAACACACACCTGAAAGTGTGGAGATGTAACAACTACAATAGAATTTACGAGAGAAAAACAATTAAGGTAAAAAAGTTTTGATATAGAAATTTTCAAAATTAATTTTCTGCTGTTTTCACACCACGTTAGTCATGAGTGTCGTTTAATTCTTTTCACGATGTCATTCACCTAGAGTAGCACCTTTTTTTTCTTTTCGGTCTGGAATATAATCTTGAGACATACTGTTTGGAACTTGAGAACGTATTTTAACTGTGTTTGCTGTAAATAAATATTTTTATTGTAGATTTGTGTTCAGTTTATATTTACCATAACTTCAGTATTCAGAGAGCATATAATTATTTCGCAATAAACATCCTGTTGAATCTCCCTTTATTAAGCGGACCTGTCTTGTCTCTCTGAGTGGAACTATTTTTTTATGTGAAGTACAAAGCTGTGATAACGCAGGGTAAAATCCTTTGAAGCACGAGCCCTTACGTTTTAACCTAATCTTTTCAGATATACTCTATGTTGGACGTTAAATACTCTATTAAAAACGCAGCAACATAAAACAATCCAAAGCTATACTGGATCCATATTAGAAAAAACATCATGTGCTCTCTTATTTGTACATTTAATATATTTTAGCCACAGAAAATTCTACTTGTAATTCTCCGCACTTGATACCAGTAACAAATAGTTAGATAGACAGATATAGTTTACTATACAAAGTTCAGAATTAAGCTTCAGGTATACAAAACCATTTTAAAAGAAGTACAAACTTAATATCGAAATTAACTGACACCTAGGAATCGAGCACTTATTGACAGTCCTAACAAATATCGTTCACTACTTTATATATAAACTAATAATGTGAAGCAGTTATATGTTACTTGGGTATTTTAACCACCTGAGTATGGACTTCAAATGGCAAAATGTTTGAAGAGAGTTCACACACCACTCAGACTCCTGTATGAAAAGAGTTTACACGCTACTGGGACCCCTATATGGTGAGAGTTTACACATTATTGGGACCCCTGTATGGAGAGAGATTATACACTACTAGGACCTTTGTATGTAGGGAGTTTACACATTACTAGGACCACTATCTGGAGAGAGTTTACACATTACTAGGACCCCTGTATGGAGAGTTTACACACTGCTGGGACCCCTGTATGAAGGGAGCTTACACATTACTGGGACCTATATATGAAGAGAGTTTATACATTACTGGGACTCCTTTATGGAGGAAGCTTACACATTACTGGGACCCCGGTATGGAGGGAGTTTACAGATTACCAGGACCCCTGTATGGAGGGAGCTTACACATGACTGGAACCCCTGTATGGAGAGAATTTACACATTACTGGGACCCTTGTATGGAGAAAGCTTACAGATTACTGGGACCTTTGTATGTAGGGAGTTTACACATTACTGGGACCACTATCTGGAGAGAGTTTACACATTACCAGGACCCCTGTATGGAGAGAGTTTACACACTACTGGGACCCCTGTATGAAGGGAGTTTACACATTACTGGGTCTCCTGTACGAAAATAATTTACACATTACTGGGACAACTGTATGGTTTATCTTGATCAAGTCACAGTTATAACTGCTATGCAACAGGCTGTAACCGGTAATCGGTTGAAAAACTTCATACTTTTCGGAAGAGCAAATTTGAAACGTTTTTTTTTTCTTTAGTTCAACAGAACCATGAAGAACAATCAACTCCCAGAAATTCTTAATGTTATGGCCCTGTGGTTATTCCGAAGGATTCCACGGTTTAGTATTTTTGCTTTGATCTTCAGAAATTTACTTCAGCGACTTCCAAGTTCTCATTAGTTCAGGCATACCATGAAATGAAAGTACATCAACGAAATGATTGATAAATATTCTGAAATTACCAAAATCATTGAAGTCCAAATCTCGGACTTCCTAAGTCACTATACATTCCATTAAGGGCCCCAACGAGTCATTCAAGCAGAAAATTACCTTTAAAAGCTTTATTTTTCAAATGAAGCGAATAAAAAATATGCTGTTCCGATATCTCGTAAAAACTTATATGCTTGGTTAGTTTTGTGTGCTACCACAAAATAGTTCATACAGTTTGAATGTTTTTCATCAATTTCTTTTGTTTGTTTTGAATTTCGCGCAAAGCTACACGAGGGCTATCTGCGCTAACCGCTAACCGTCCCTAATTTAGCAGTGCAAGACTAGAGGGAAGGCAGCTAGTCATCACCCCCTACCGCCAACTCTCGGGCTACTCTGTTTCCAACGTATAGTGGGATTGACCGTCATTTATAACGCCCCCACGGCTGAAAGGGCGAGCATGTTTGGTGGGACGTGGATTCGAGTCGAGCGCCCTAACCACCTGGTCATGCCGGGCCGTTTTTCATCAAGTAGATAGCTTAATGATAATTTCGTGCATATAAAACACCTTACGTTACTTTAGACTGTTTTACTTTAGTTTGACCATACTATATGAATGCATGCATATCCAGTCTAACTCATTCAGCAATTATGTTATTTAGAAAATACGATATACTGACAACGGTTACTAAGACAATTTAAATAAACACACGCATAATATTTTGGTTAAAAATTTGTACAAAAAATTAAAACATGGGTAAAAGTTCTTAGAACTTCAAAATATTAAAACCCACATTAAAGCATGCCATAAGATCTTGTTTTTAATATCTTTATATTAACTAAAAGTTAGTGTTTCGCTTGTAGAAAAAATGATGGGCCAAAAGTGCCTTTTAGTGAGATTGTTCTTATAATGAAAACAAAAAGACTTATCGGTTCAAATCCTTGCAGACGTTTTACACATGTTCGGTATAAAACTGATTTATTAATACGTTTTTTTAAAACCTGTGATTTTATGCCAAACATAACGAGTTATTTTTAAATGTCTCAAGCTCAAAATATGAAGTTTTTTTGTACAGCTTTCTGAGATGCACGTTGCTTGATCTCTCACTTTTTATCCTCCTTATATGCAAGGCTGATAACTCGGGCCATCTGCAAGATCCCACCCAGCAACTAAATGTGCACAAGGTGGCGCAGCTTTCCAGTATCACGATCGTATAATATTCGGTCAGGTGCTACTACACCACAGTAAGGCCGACCTCAAATAAGATAATACAGGTCGTGATAAACTATCAGAACACATTATATCACACACACACACACACACAAGTAAACGACAAACCAATTAACGTTTTTTTCCTTTCACAGTTCTCGATCATAACTCAGGAATTATTCATATCTTTCACATTTATATTTACAAAAAAGTAAGTTTATCGAAAGTAAGCTATAGTGGAAAAAAGAAGAAGTTGGAAAGGAGAGAAGATTTTAAAAGTTTTAAGAATTTTAAGATCAGTGGTGTAGTGAAGGGTATACGTGGGTAAATCCACTTTTTCATTCAAAATGTGCGGGCAGCCTAGTCAGTCACAAGAATCGTCGTCAGTGTCGCTGCTTTCTTCTGCATGCACAGAAGGCATTGTCAGGGACGAGGGACTTTATTGAGATCCCAAGCTCAACACAACCCGAGTTAACAATCCTACCATGCAGTATCAAAAGTTCGCGAAAGATATTCAGCTTAATGAACATCTAATCAAAAACACCTTAGGTGTGGTAAAAGGTGCAGCCAAAAAAAAAAAAAAAAAAGGATTCAGCGTGCGACTTTAAGGAATGAAATCAAAATTGGCGGCCAAACTGGCAGGTATACTTATAGCACTGATAAAAATTTTACAGCAAATATTCATTTATTAGTTAGCC
>NW_013667073.1:243835-265196 GCF_000517525.1 Limulus polyphemus
CAGTAATCAGTGTACTCAACAGTGATCAGTGTACCCAACAGTGATCAACGTACTCAACAGTGATCAACGTACTCAACAGTAATCAGTGTACTCAACAGTGATCAGTGTACCCAACAGTGATCAACGTACTCAACAGTGATCAACGTACTCAACAGTAATCAGTGTACTCAACAGTGATCAGTGTACCCAACAGTGATCAGTGTACTCAACAGTGATCAACGTACTCATCAGTGATCAGTGTACTCAACAGTGATCCGTGTAGTCAACAATGATCAGTGTACTCAACAGTGATAAGTGTACTCAACAGTAATCAATTGTACTCAACAGTGATCAGTGTACCCAACAGTGATCAGTGTACTCAACAGTGATCAGTGTACTCAACAGTGATCCGTGTAGTCAACAATGATCAGTGTACTCAACAGTGATAAGTGTAATCAACAGTAATCAGTGTACTCAATAGTGATCATAGAACTCAACAATAATCAGTATAAAGATCTATGTACTCAACAGTAATCAGTATACTCAACAGTGATCAGTATAATCAGTTGTGATCAATGTACTCAACTGTGATCAGTGTACTCAACAGTAATTAGTGTACTCGACAGTAATCAGTACAATCAATGTACTCAACAGTGATCAGTGCACCCAAGAGCGATCAGGGTAATCAATAGTGGTCAGTGTACTCAAGAGTGATAAGAGTAAAGATCAGTGCAACTTTAAACTATACAATATCCAGCACTTAGTGACTTAAAGTTGTCATGATTTCAACCGTCATTCAGCATGACCGCTATAGAACCAGGTCCTTTATATTAACAGGAAGGAAGACACCACTGACTATTTCTATTTATAAAAACAACTAGCCTGTTTTAAGTCCGCGTGTATCGAAACGAGCAAGCGCATACCAACAAATACCCAAAACACACGCAACGTCAGTAACACTCGAGGATAAAAAGAGGACTATGACTGGGGTAGAATAGGAGTTGGTTATAATAAAACGGTGCCTAGTCTATAATAGTAATATATTTATCAGTACGAATAGAAAGGAGGCTTTTCTTTTGGAAGCAAAAACTACATAATCTCAACACAGTGTACTGTAGTGACGTCACAATACATAAACCGCCTGCCCAGTCAATGTTTAATATCAGCTGTCGATAAAATTTTACCAGTACTATTATTTTATTATTAGTTTTATTATTTTATTTAAATATCTACGTGCAGCCATTACAGTGTATTTCGTTTCAGACAATCGACGTTTCCTCTGTTTACTTGTAATACACTGCTGTTGTTTTTTTCACCCTAATTCTAATAGTTTATTTTTTTGTTTGGTTATAGCATGTCTAAAGAATATTGATTTTACATGGATGAGTGATGCAAGTTCAAAAACACTTTTTAGCTTTTTCAATGTCAAAATAAAATGTTTTTAATGTTGAAATCTACATAGTTATGTGTTGTAAATATCTAAATACTCGAACCAATGAGCCTGAAACAAAGTTATTCCTGGTAAACCTCTTTCAGCGTAATGTATTTCCCATGAAACCGGTTCTGCATGAATAAAACAATCCTATTATCTATGTTATTACGATCACCAAGGCCACCACCATAGAATATCTAACTGTAATTGTACACGGCCTATGGTGGGCATTTCATGATGACTGCTCGCGATTTTACTTTTCCACAGTTTAAAACTGACGAAACAAAAATGTTAACAAGAAACAACTCCAGTTTAATTACTTAAATACAACTTCAAATAATATATATATATATATATATATACATACACACACAGAGATATATATAGGACCATACGAACGTGTCCGAGCAGTAGGTCTACAGACTTACAACACTAAAATCCGGGGTTCGATTCTCCGCGGTGGACACAGCGGCTTTGCTTTAAAACAAACAAACCATACAAACGTTAATCAATACCACAGATAACTGATGACCCCTGTTCCTTGAAAATGCGTCATTGTTCGTTTTCGTAAGTGACGTCACTACAGATCTGATTCTAAGGCCCAGCAAAAATATTTTTCAGCAGGTGTTTGTTAAACCTAGAGTTGCTGTCGTCTGTCTCCGATATAAAACTTGCAATTCACAGACGCCTAAAGAGAGAAGTCGTTCTGACCTTGGAAGTCCCTAATAGGGATAGAACTTACAAGTTACAGTATTAATCATTTATTAATTGTATAGGCCTTCAAATGCAAGCCGGGAGATTGTAACACACCGTTGGTAAGGGGAGGGGCAGTTATAATAACCCTAGTTGATTTATTATTATTGGCCCTCTAGCGGCTGTCACAAACACACATTGCATCGACAATACCACATCATCAATTATGCTGAAAACGCTATAAACGTATCTCATGTGACAAATAGTAGTATCTAGTATTTGATTGTTTTAGCTTCATTTAAACTCCAGTCATTAGTGTTAATTTTTTTTTCTTGTCGTAAATTTATGTCAGGAAAACATCTGATAAAACAAATCAGCAGCCATTTTCGTTGAAAACGTATCGTAACTTTGATGTTAGGGGCTCTTAATGTGTTTATTTGATTCATAGAGCTGGAATAAAAAAACAACAACAGTACTTTATTGTCCCCAGTTTATTGTTGTTGTTAAGTTATTTAAAAATAACAGTCCTTTACTTCTGAATATACATACTATATTTAAACAATAAACAAATACATATTTGAATATTTTGATACAGGATCAACAATGGAGTACAGCTGTTGTCAATTTCTTTCTCCTTTTTTCACATTCGATTCCATTTTGTGCTCATATGTAGCAATAATAATATAAAACAAATCTGTGAAAACCCTCCTAGAAGGTTAGTGATATTGTAAACCAAACTGATTCAGCAAAACCCCAGTTCATCCAGCACCGTGGGTCATTTCAACTTGTCTAACTTTTGACAGGGGTGAAGACAGCGACGGTTTCAAGAAAAACCTTGAACATATCACGTGACCGACGAAGATACTGTTGCCAGGGTGGATAAAAGTATCACATCTGGTAACTTTACAGGTTCGTAGCGCTCTTCAAACTCATTGGCTAGTCTTAAGGTTTCAACTAGTATTTCTAGTTAATTTTTACCAAAATCATAGCACTAATTTCCATGTACATTTTTCATTAAAAAATGAGTAGTAAATTTTTAGCATGTTTTATGTAACGTCTCAATAACGTCAGCATCGCAAAGTATGCATAAATATTAAAAAAAAACTGTTTGTTCATAAGCACAAAGCTATACAATGGGCTATGTGTACTATGTCCACCACGATTATTGAAACCCGGATTTTAGCGATGTGAGCCTTGAGACTTACCGCTGAGCTTCGGAACAGACGTTACAGGAGGTAGTCAAGAGTTGATATGATAATTAAATTCAGCTATTTCAACTTTATAGTAACATAACAGTAGAAAATATTCATATTATTTCTGACTTAGGAAATGCGGCAGCTATTTATCTAAACGTCAAACTTAAAACTTTATAGTTAAAGTCACGTCACAAACTGCGTTTTTTTTGTTTTTTAAGTTCGTGCAAATCTACACGAGGGCTATCAGCGCTAGCCGTCCCTAATTTTTAAGTGACAGACAAGAGGGAAAGCAGTTAGTCAACACCCACCACCAGGTCTTAGGTTACTCTTTACAAACAAATAGTGGGATTGACCGCCATATTATAACGCCACTACGGCTGAAAAGGCGAGTATGTTCGGGGACGGGATTCGAACCCGCGACCCGTAGATTTTGACTTGATATTCGTTTATTTTTATCTATCACAAGCTGTCAAAGCTCCAATAAACGTTCCAGTCTCTCCCTGTTTTTCTATTGATAGCAAGCTAAGCGTATTTATAATAACGACACCACGTTTAAAAAGTAAACTCATATCAACAGAGCTACCTTTCAAAACGTGTCTCTTCATAATTTTATTTTTCAAAAACAAAACATGAATTACATATGACCTAAAATTAAACATTTTCGTACTCTGTAATATTAATTGTGCCCTGTGGTACAGTGAAACAGGTTTGTAAATTATTGTCGTGTTGTTAACTTATATATCTCAAAACGTTAATTGGCGTGGTGATATCTCTATCTGATAGCAAAAATACTCTTTCGCCTTCTGTAGCAACACTCAGTTGATAAATTACAAAATGGATGAAAATATAATTTCATTGAGACACATTTTAAAACTTATCCAATCTTATTCTTCTTTATATATTACAGTATTTCCTACAGGAATCTCTCTGTTTTTTATCAGTCAGCTCCTTTGATATTAAACAAATAATTATTTTATCTCAGTCATAACCTCATTAGTTGCCTCAGTTTGAAACAGTTCTTTGTTTCTCAAATGAAAATAACAATACACTGTCAATTCTCTTGGTTTGTTTGTTCGTAATTAAGCACAAAGCTACACAATGGGCTATCCGTGCTCTGCCAACCACGGGTATCGAAACCCGGATTCTAGCGTTGTAAGTCAACATACATTCCGCTGTGCCACTGGGGCAATTCCCTTGGTAAGAACGTGTACGTTATAGTTTCAATTTGCACGGACTCAACTCTGTACTGTGTAACAGTTTAAAGTAAAAACCTCAAACCAGTATGACCGTGATTTTTTACATTTACATTTAGTGTTTACATTTCTAATAATAATAGACTGAAATGTTATTAACATGTATGTGCGTCTGGCATGGTCTGGTGGTTAGGGCGCTCGACTCGCACAATCTGTAAGTTGCGGGATGGAAACAACCGCTGAACACGCTTGCTCTCTCAGCCATGGGGGCGTTGTATGTGACGGTCAATTCCACTATTTGTTGGCAAAAGAAGAGCCCAATAATTGACGGTGGGCGATGTTGACTAGCTAGGCTGCTTTCCCTACAGCCTATCACTGTTAAATTAGGGACGGCTTGCGCAAATATCCATCGTGCAGCTTTGCGCGATATTCAAAACAAATCAAACCACAGCCAAGGGAACTGGCTTGCAAAAATCAGCGTGGAAATAACCACTGCTTACAAATTTATTAACTGATGTAAGCCAGTAATGAGTTACATGGCTTAAAAATACCAAATAAAAATCCACTATTTATACCAAGGTTAACAAAAGTTTTGGAATGTATGTATCATTAGTACATCCTTGCAAGGTATGAAACATCACTAGAATTTCTGACTATACTAAATATCTATTTTAGTCAAACAGGGTCGATAAATGTTGAATTGGTAACATTCTTGCATTATAAGGGGGAAAGTAGAGCATATAGGGCCAGGAAGTTTTTATTTATTGCTGAAGGTGTCACGCAAGAGAGCGTGAGAAGCAAATGATGGTACTATGTGACAGTGTCAGCTGGTATGGTAGGCTGTTATGAAATGAACAGCAGTCCATGTACATGTAGAGAACGATCCCATTAGAACTGCCTCGGCAGTTTCTAAACTACAGACATAACATTTCCGTTATTTTAGATTGCTCCAGAAACTACTTCTCGTTAAGAAACTTGTCTATATTTGTTTAACTGGTGCAATTTAATACTATGCGGTGTGAGCAAAGTTTATAAATACAGAATACTTCAGTTGTGAAACTTAATATCAACTTATGACTCTGTTTATCTGTCGCAATATAAATAATATTATCGTTCAATAATTACGATGATGACAAAGGCCGAAGGGAAAAAGAAAACATGCTTTTAGTAGCTAAGCTATAAACTGAAATATACTTATTAAACCTTCCATACGATTGCTATCAAATGACAATAAACATGAAAATCACAGAATATGTAAAAATACTTCCCGTGTACATTAATTAGTAATGAGTCAAACATGCACAGAAATATTGAGTGAAAGTGGAAAGAGGTCATCAATTCACTCTTTAAGATACAATAAGATGGACTTCCGGTTTGAGCATCTTATTCAAAAAAGGATAATGAACTGATTGAGAAGGTTCAAAGAAGAGTTTCCAGCACAACGTTTCTGCTCATAAGGAGGATGTTTTAGAGGAGGAGGGGACAGACAATTGTTGTTTTTAAGATTGTTAAACGCGTTTGGAACCCATAAATACACATGACATTTTCATTAAATAAAATCTCTGTAGGCCTTAAGACTAGACGACACAAGTTTAAAACGTAGAAACCCCAGCTGTACCAGTGAAGTATTTGAAGAGATTTGACGAGTATTTTAAAGGCTAAGGTTGGTGTCCAAAACGTTTGAAATTTTTTTTTAAATCATACCGGAAAAACCATTTAATCTAGAGACAAGAGGTTTGTTGTACCTGCAAGAATAATGTTTAAAGTTTTTACAGCACTGATAGATATTATCAACGTGTTATTCCAGTAGGACGGTGCCCCATCCAGACTAGAACCTTGGTGTCAGCAACACACTTGATGAAACCTTCCCCAATCAGTCAGTGGATTGGGCGGGAAGACCCGATTAGCTATCGTCTTCGTTTCCAGTCATTACGCCTAAGGATTTTTTTTATTGGGTTTACGCTAATTAAACTGCGAGTAAAGATAAATTACACCAATGTATCCAATGTAATTCTTGGTGCAAATGTTGAACTATGGTGATTGCATGCTGTAATAATAATAATAAAACCTTTAACAATTATTCTTTCACAACTAACAAACTGCGTGTCTCTATGTTAAACGGTTTTCCCGGTAAGATTTTTCAAAAGTGTGTCCATCAGATTTCTATAGAAAATGTGATAATCTGCACGCGCTAAACGACCCCTTGGAAATGCAATTAAACATGCATCTAATTTAGTTACTTTTAGTGTTCACAAGATTCTAAGTAAGTTGTATATAGATATATATATATAGTTTACAAAATTCTAAGTAAGTTGCATATATATATATATAGTTTACAAGATTCTAAGTTATATATATATAGATAGATAGATAGTTTAAAAGATTCTAAGTCAGTTGTATATAGTGTTTTAAGGTTCTAATTAAGTTATATATGAATGTATACATCGAATATTATGGATCTAAATGGATTACATTTTTTAAAATATTTAGTGTATACGTTACAGCCTGGTGTTAACATATAGTTTTACAAATTAGAGTGTATATATCAGAAACGATGGGTCTAAGTCAGTTCTAGTTTTGACAAAATCTTTAAAATATCAGGAATGTTGCACCTATGTCAATTATAGCATTTTGCAAGATCCTTATAATGTATATATCAACATATAAGTCAGTTATAGTTTTGGCAAGATCTGTGTACATATGTCACAATGTGTGGTTACGACTATAACCTCTCATTGTGATATATACACACAAATCTTGCCAAAATCTCTGTGTGTGTAGATATATATATATATATATCACAATGTGTGGATTAACAATATTATATTCCATCTATCAAAATTTATTTGTAGATGTAAATTATTTTAAGCTTTTACTAAATCAGTATACAATAGAAATTAATGAATCTATATTAGTCGTGGAGTTTAAAATATTTTTAGAACGTACATAGAACATTATGAATCTAACTGAGTGTTTCCTAAAGGTATTTCCGCGGCACATCAGTGTCTAGTAAATAATTTGTCTGTGTGCAATAAGAAAATCCTGTTTCTAAAGCCGTTAAAAAAATATTCATAGTAAGAAACTGAATCACACTCAACGTCATTGATATTAGTGTTCAAATAGGCTTAGAAGATTTTCATCTAACTTAATTGCATCATTCCTGGTATACAAACTGTAGATAAGTGACAAACTGTAATATACAGTTTCCCGTATCTTTTCACCACAAAACACACTTGGATTCATTAAAAAAAAAAGCTTCACACCACTAGTTATAGGTTTATAACGAAATGGGAATAAAACCACACACACAAACACATGAAAATCAAACTGGGATTGTATTATCTCTTGGTCACCACATTGAAATTGTTGTTATTATAGCGTATTTCCTTGGAACATTTCTACAAAAATAATCGATGTGTTACGACATCTCGCAATTCAGCCATATTTTGATTTTACCAAAAACTAAAGTTTAATTTTCGATGATGTGTTAGGATGAAATGTTTATGCACTACAATGACAACAGGATAACAGTCGTAACATTCAAGCAGACGCATATAGTGAGTTCATACAACTTGTGTGTACATCGAATAGGAAAGTATAACGGTCAACAATGTGTGTTTATATTACGTTACACAACAAATAGGAAAGAATAACGGTCAACAATGTATGTTTCTATTACATTACACATCGAATAGGAAATTAACGGTTAACAATGTGTGTTTATATTACGTTGCACATCGAATAGGAAAGTCTAACGGTCAACAATGTGTGTTTATATTACGTTACACAACAAATAGGAAAGTATAACGGTCAATAATGTGTGTTTATATTACGTTACACAACAAATAGGAAAGTATAACGGTCAACAATGTGTGTTTATATTACGTTACACAACAAATAGGAAAGAATAACGGTCAACAATGTATGTTTCTATTACATTACACATCGAATAGGAAATTAACGGTTAACAATGTGTGTTTATATTACGTTACAATCGAACAGGAGAGTCTAAGGGTCAACAATGTATGTTTCTGTTACGTTACACAACAAATAGGAAAGTCTAACGGTCAACAATGTGTATTTATATTACGTTACACATCGAACAGGAAAGTCTAAGGGTCAACACTGTATGTTTCTGTTACGTTACACAACAAATAGGAAAGTCTAAGGGTCAACATTGTATGTTTCTGTTACGTTACACAACAAATAGGAAAGTCTAACGGTCAACAATGTGTGTTTATATTACGTTACACATCGAACAGGAAAGTCTAAGGGTCAACAATGTGTGTTTATATTACGTTACACAACAAACAGGAAAGTCTAACGGTCAACAATGTGTGTTTATATTACGTTACACAACGAACAGGAACGTCTAAGGGTCAACAATGTATGTTTCTATTACGCTACTTAAAAACAGTGTTTTGGGGTTATCTTTACTACTCTTCAATTTTCCATCAATACCCATGTCATTTATTATTATTACTAGATATAGGTTTCTTAACTTCCGTCTATGTACGTGAGGGAGAGGAGGGGGGGGGTGATTATTACTTCTTTTGAAAAGTATTCTCTTTCGAAAACAGAAAATGTAAATCTGATGATAAAACTCTTCTTCTGTAGTTGATGTAATGAAATATTTTTAGATAATAGGGCGAAAGAGGTATTATTTAAGTTTAATGGATTAACTTTTTTAATGGTACCTTTATTGTTTAAAACACAAGGCATGACATGGCCGAGTGTTTGAGGCCCTGAGACTATAGCATGATAATACCACTAAAACAAGTTTCTAGAGTAGTGGGTTAGGTTGTTAAGAAGGTTAGTCAGTCAAACTTACCAAGCCAGTTTAGACAAGCTAGCTATGGGGGTGAGAGAAAGTAGTAATTCAGTTCCCCCTTCAAGTAACATGTACCAAAGCATGAGCGTGAAAAGGGAATGTAGACCTACGGTAACGTTGTTCTTCCCCGTTTTGATTTTCAGCACAAAGTTACACAATGGGATATCTGCACTCTCTCTGTCCACCAAGGGGGAATCGAATCCCATATTTTGGCGTAGTAATTCCGTAAACTTACCGGCGACCCACCAGGGAGTTATAGGATGATTTCTAAAGAGTTTGATGTGTCTATAGAGATCATTGCTTTCAATAAAAAGCTTTACAATGACATACTACGTTCACGTTTATCTACACGATATCTGCATTAGTTTTAGGGCTCGACGTCTTCTGCATTAACTCCTATTTCTTCTCCAAACTACATAGAGGACAAGTAAGACTTGAGAAAAATAAACAACTATATTATGTTATAATCGAATGTCAATTAACAGAAGTAATTCTAAATGAAGAGACTCAAAAAGTGACTTAAACAATGCAATTACATCAATAATTTAAAACAGTTGACAATAGAAGACTAAAGAAAGATGTACATTCAGGGTGTCGTTGATAAATATGTAAAGAACTTCAAATATATCGCTGTTACAAAAGATGACATACTACCCTTGGTAATCAATATATTTTTAAAGAAAGTAAACGAGCTACTAGATCAGACATATATGGTGCTTACATAAAGTACAGGTGAACATGAATAAACATAAAACCATCATTTTCAAGTTTTGTTCAGTTCTAAAAGTTTACGAAAAACGCGGGAAATCGCTCGAAGACATTTAACTCAGAAGTTTAACAATGGGACGTTCCGGAACGATTGTGAGTGAGTGAAACTTATTATTATTATTAAACGTTCGAGCACTTAGTTCAGTTATAACAAAAGCTTGTTAAGAGTGTTATTTCCGAGCTGTTTTCTTGTGAAAGGTAGCATGCTTTTATTTTATTTTAAATATCAACATTCTCAGCTAATTATTAACGAGTGGAATATTACTCAACTCGTTCTGTTGCTAATAATCATCTAAGCCTAATTAAGTATAAAAAGTTACATTCTTGAAATTAGAATACGCATCTCACATTTCGTTTCTTCGAACTGCGTAACTCAGCCTCTTTGAACTTTATTTTTTGTGTAGTTCTGTTTCTAGTGTACTTAAATTATTTCTACATAGTTAAAACTATAAATTCTATTTACTGGTAATATAAAAATAATGTACTTAGGAAGATTGCTTTATTTAAGGTAAAAACATAAAGGAAACGAAACACGAATACTAAATTATTTCTTTGTCTGTGAAAAGTAAACCGGCAAATGTTTTGTTTGTTTGAACTTATTGACTAATTCCTAGGAAGACGCACAGCCAGGCAAGCTAACCACTGAGCCAAGCTCGGGCACAAATAACTCACTAAGATATGTAAAGAAAGATAATTTATATAGACTGTTAACACAGGCTGTATTCAAGTCTATGGTGGCAACGATATAGAAATCATTCATTGTGACAGAAATTAAAAACACGTCAACAGACTTCGTTCAGGTGTGCAATGTTATCAACCAATATAAATATTCATAATTAGTGAGCGTTATTCATAACACGTTATTGTCTTTCCTTCCAGTCTGTGATGGCAACAGTATAAAAATACATCCATGGCAACCACAACACATCTAGACCGGAAACAGGAGGCCCACTGACACAAAAGATGCGTGTTAATTGCCCTTCAGCACACACTGTAATACTTGTTTAAGTAAATAATTACTCGTATCTTATGTTGACAGTAAATAACGAGCTTTACACGAGGCTCAATTTAAAGAAATTATACTAGACCACTAATTGGACGAGGAGTTCGGGGTCCCTAGTAGGGCCAAGGGGCACAGTCCTGTAGAGGAAGAATAAGGAGCCGTAAGATTAAGAATAACGACTTGAACATAATATATTTCCACCCCTGGTAGTCAGTATTCATGGCGATTATCGAGTGAAAGAGTTAACAAGTTGTGATTTTGATTTAACAAAATGTGTTTTTATAAGCCCACACAAATACTGAAATTATTTTACCTTTTTATCAGAATTCTGAAATAACCAAACAGGATCACTAATAGGATTCACAGGGCCACTCTAAATTAGGCAGAGACTTTGCTTCAGTGTTTTATTGATGGTAACTAAGAATCTTCAGCTTCATTTTATTATTAATAATCAAGCATATAGCCTTAGAGTTTTGTTGATAATCAATTTAATCTCTTCTGTTTATTGTTCCTGGTAAATAACTACCATAACCTCCCCGTGTATTGTTCCTGGTAAATAACTACCATAACCTCCACGTGTATTATTCATAGTAAATAACTGCCATAACCTCCCCGTGTATTGTTCCTGGTAAATAACTACCATAACCTCCCCGTGTATTATTCATAGTAAATAACTACCATAACCTCCCCGTGTATTGTTCATAGTATATAACTACCATAACCTCCCCGTGTATTATTCATAGTAAATAACTACCATAACCTCCCCGTGTATTATTCATAGTAAATAACTACCATAACCTCCCCGTGTGTTGTTCCTGGTAAATAATTAACTGTACGTTCATTATTCATAACAAATAATTAACTTTATCTACACTGGGTATTGTTCATGTTAAATATTAACTTTGCTTCCTCCGTATATTGTTCATAGTATATAATGAGAGTTAACTGTAAGATGGGTTGTTAGTTCCCAGTGTAAAATAACAGTTCTTATAGTACAAAGTTCATATCACTGTGTCCTACATAATATACTACCTAGATACGATCGAGGCCTAAGGTTTGTTTACTTTACACCAATAACTTCCACCACATTGATTACAGTTTCGCAACTATCTCAGTATCTTACTTGTGCACTACACCATCAAAGACAGGTATTGATGGAGGAATCCCATAGAGACTGTGTTTACAAATACGTTATTAATCTAAAGCATGCAAGTTTTCACGTACTAAACACATTCCCGGAAAATATCAAGTAAATATAAAACTCCACAAGAAGCCATTTCTTCTGAACCAATAAGAATCCTATCATGTTTACGTCATGAACTAAAACGTTTATTACTTGTATAGCGCTTGTTCATTATTTCCATGTGTATACACATATATCTAAAAACCTTAATTAAAATAATTTAAATCCTTGTAGTTACCAAGAACAATTTCAATACTTTAAAATATCAACAAAAACGAAACCAGAGCTATAAGTAGAAGTTCACAAACACACAAAGTGCTGGAAATAAGAATATTTTAAAGAATAATTACATACATACTAATATCTTTCTTATTTTAAAATAAATAACAATAATAATACTGCTGTAACGTTGTTCCTTCTTTCGCGGTTTCTTTTAAATTATCAGGTGAAAACAATCCAACGTCCAGTTCTGTATAATAATCACAAATTACTTCATTTCCTCCATTAACGTTTCTACAGGTTTGAACACTTGTACACTGTCGTACGTTATTGTAGGCTTACATTACAAATGGTGCTCAAACCGTTCTAACAGTACCAGAATTAACTTGTTTGTACAAAGTAACTCAATAAGTGCGATAGCAAATGCAGAGCCAAATACTTCACCAAAACACACGGATTCAATTCTCTATCTTTAAACAGCTCTACACTCTTCTATCTTTTTGAAAAACTCACGAACTTGAAAACAAGTTGTCTCCTTGACTAATTTTCAACTAATGTTACTCTTGAAACAACTATTCCGTATTCATAGTCTAGCTTCGAATGAAACATAGCACTTGACACTAAATCTTTAGAACTTTCTAGGCTTATCTTAACATCATCATTTAAGCCCCGCAACTCTCTCTGGCTCAAAAAAAAAATATTAATAATATAACTTACCATACTCAATATGTATTACGTCATGAATCCTGGATTATGAAGTACATTGGACAATACTAATAGAAAATTAATAAAACGCTGCACTAAATTGTAACTTTTACACAAGTCTTTTGAGTGGTTTTCTCTTCCCAGGTTATTGGTATACAGATGGAATGGCATCTTGCCTCTTGTCGTCACTGACCATCCTGTCACTGGGGGAGTTCTTCCTGGGAAGGTGAATCCACTGGAAGCTCCAAATTTAATGATCCTCTTGAAGTAATCTTATCTAGAGTTACCCAGTTGATTATTCTTTAACCAACATACTTCTAAAGACGATCACGATGTATGAGCTTGGCTTGGATCGCAAATCCTTCTGAATTCTGTAAACCACACTATTAATTCTATTCAATACAACACGCGGCCCCTCTTAGCATCTGCTTAACTTTGGAGTTCGTCCTTTCTTGTGCGGGGATTAAACAGTCATGTCATCTCAATGGAATGCAGTCTTATCAGCATTAACATCATAGCAACTTTCCATTATATAACTAGTTGATTCAAGCCGTTTTTGGTAAAGTGATATATGTCATTGATAGTGTTCTCTAATTTCTCTACATATCCTGTGTAAGTCTGTTCTGAGCAAGTGTTCTCCAGACAGGAGTACAGAAGGTCTCCAATGGCACTTTAGCTTTTCTCCCAAACATTAATGATGATGGCTTGTTGCCTGTAGTTTCATATACTGTTGTATTATAACTCATCAGTAACAGTGAAACATCTTGATCCAGCGTTTTCAGATGTTCATCGATACACGTGGCTATTGGAATTAACAGTGTGTGGTTATATCTCTCCACCATGCCAACAGAAGATCAATGTTGTTCTGGTCTTTTTAATCCCAAGGATTTAACACATTTCTACAAACACACATCTGATTCAAAGTTTCATCCATGATCTAAGTGAAATTACATAAGCACACCAAATCTTAAAACAAATTCATCGAATTTTGCAAATTTCTGCTTCCTGTTTAGGAACGGCATATGCTTCTGGCATTTGATGAAATAGTCATTTTCCTCTTTCACAATTGTTACAATGTGGAAGAGGACCAAGCACATCAACAACAACTCTCCCCAGTAGTGCTCCAATACAATAGTGTTGTAGCTGTTCCTGTTGTTTCTTTCATACACCACGTAAGTTCATCACCATCACTAATGAATATCATATCTTGGAACACACTTTGCTTTAATTTAGGTTGGTCGTTTTTCCTATCCAGTGTTTTTATTTCTTCTCACGGTGTTTACACTTATCAGTTATGCATAGTCTTCAAAATAATATATCAGCCAGGGTGAAGTACGATATTAAAGTTATACTTCTAGAGTTTTTGGAGCCATCTTGCTATTTACCTTCTGAATTACGAAAATTCACCAGCCACTTCAAAAGTACATGGTCTGCCTGGAGTGTAAACTTTTATCCATATTGATAATGATGGCAACGACTTAGGGCTCAAACACACTTAGTAGTTCCTTTCGAGTGTTACAATACTTCTTTTCTGTGGTATCCACTGAATTACTATAGTAAGCAATCACACGTTCCTTTCAATGTTGTACTAATGATGAAACTGCTCCGACTGAAAAATCACTGGCATCTGTGTTTAAAATGAATGGGTCTCAAAAAGTTGGGTATGCTAATACAGGAATAATGGTAAAGTCCTTCTTCGGTTTGCTGATTGCTTGTTCAAAATCGGCAGCAGTGGCGTGCAGAGGTTCTATGATGCTCGGGGCCTGGTACCTAAGACCTTGGGGAAGGGTTCTATTATTCGATTCGATATGGATGCCCGGGGCCCCGGCACCTTTCCCCCCCCCCTCTGCACGCTACTGATCGGCAGTCCAACAAAACTTATTTGGTTTCTCAAGTAGTTTCTGTAGAAGACGAACTAAGACAGAGCAAGAAAGTAAGAGCACGTTCCAAGAAATCCCCTTACATCACACATGTTCTTTTGTGTTGGAGAATTCTGGATGAAGTCCATTTCACTGCCGAATATGTGTCCCAAGAAACTCACCTGTTGATAGACTAATTCATGCTTCTTGTGATTCAGCTTAAGATTTTCTTTCCTCAACCATTCCAGAATCTTCCTTAGCCCTCATACGCATTATCAAAGGTCTTTCCATGCGTGATCATGTCATCTAAGTTCAGACAAAGCACTCTAAATTAATACTTTAAATGTTGAAGAAGCATCACATAATTCAAATGGTAACACAACAAATTGCTATGATCCATTTCTTGTGTTAAAGGCTGTCTTCTTTCTACTTGCTTTGTCGACTTCTAATTGCCAATATCCACTCTTAAAATCCAATGTTGAAAACTATTTTTGATCCTTTCAGAGCATCTAAGGTAAAGTCAATCCTCAGCAGTGATTGATTCTTATTCTCTGTAACTTCATTCACCTTCTGGTACACCATGCAGAACTTTGTGGATAAATCCTCCTCTTTATGAGGTCCACTGAAGAAGGAGCCTTGATATTCTGTGAGCAAGTTATGTAACCTCCATAACTCTGGTCCTATGATTCTTACAATTGTGGTAGTAAACTGCCCTTATGTAAAGGTTTGACGTCAGAATTCATACATCTTTCCTTAAAAGTGGGTACTTCTGAAATGTTTGACGTGGAAATATTACCTGTACAACTTCACATCTTCCAATGTCCTATTCACATTGGACTCGAATCTTATGGTTTGTTATATCCATGACCCTAATGATGGAATCTTTATCATTCAGGCCCACACGAATTCTACCAACTAATAATCCATAAGGACATGTTGGAGTGTCTAGTTCTATAATGGCCCAGTTACTAAATGTAAATTTATTTTTAGCAACACCTGGTATGAGAGTTTCACTTCTCGATGAAACAATGACTGCTCTCATGGTTGACACTGAAAATGCGATCTCTGGTGTAGTAATTGTAATGTAGTTCACAGGAATTTCCTGGTCATGGACTGTGAAACTACCCTATCCTTGCATCTATATGACTGCATGAAGACTGTTCTTAATATGCACTCTCTCTTGATATCAATTCCCCACACAACGTTAGATGTAGAGAAGTTTCTTAAAGCAAGGGTAACTTCTAATTTTCCTCTTGCTGGGTCTTTGTGTCCACTTGCTGTTTGCACCATTTCTTTGTTTCTTCATATCTGTTGGCAGTTTCCACCTTTCATTATTTCGTAAGACCAGACAATTTCGGTTTCCTGGTGCTTGGTTAGCTCTTGGTTGTTCCTTCAGTCTGTTTGGGGTAAAAGACTCATCCGTGGTGCCTTAGTAACTGTTGATTCCTCACAGCCTCAACTGTAATGACCAGGTTTATCACGTCTATAACCGCCCCCTCCCCCTTCTGGCATCCTTTAGAAGGAGTTCTTGCACCCTATAAACCTTCATCTGTAGATCTTGACAACATACCTTTTCACGTTACATTTGAAACGATTATTGTCTTATGGTTTACTATTCCCATCCTATGTTACTAGTTGTCTAACTAATACTTTCAGTACTTCTACACTAATGATAGACAGAATATATGTTTCAATACTAAAGGATTTAATATTCCTGTAACTTATAGATCGTGTTATTAGTAGTTTATTCGCAATTTTGATAGATTCAAGTATCATCACCAACTGAAGAGCATCATTTAAGGACGTTCACCTACATTGATTCAGCGTGATTCTCATCTTTTCGTCACTATATGGTTTATAAATTGGTCACTTGCCAAGAATTCATCATTCCACAAGAAACATAAAATAATTGGACAAGCCTTTCCAAATATTCTGCAAGACTAAGGTTCCTTTTTTTCTTCCATACCCTGCTTCAGAATTCTAGATAGTTCTTTCTGGTGCAATACTCAACTCCTTTATAGCTTCAACGATCTTCAGTTATATATATATATATATATATTACTTTAATTCTTCTTTAAATAATAGGTCTGTTTCTTTTTAACTTCTCTCTTCAATTCCTGTCACGTTCTTCTAATTTTCTGCTTCTTTTTTCTTAATACTATTTTATTTTTTAATTTCTTTTTGGCCCTCTTTTATTTTTCTATCTCTTTTTGTTAATTTTCTGTCCCTTTCAGCTATTTCTTCTTTAAATCTTCTATCTCTTTACTCTTGATTTTGTCTTAACAATTTCATTCTCTAAACTAACACTTCATTCTCATTCTTTGCTCTCCTGGTCGTCACCTTCAACAGTTAAAGTTTACTCTATTTTCACCAAAAATAATATTCAATTTCTCAAATTTCTTGGTGTGGCGTAGTTCTTTCGTTGGAGGGATTCTTTTAAATTATCACTTGAAAATAATACCAAGTCTATTCCATTTGGAATAAGTTTATTTCCTCCTACACGCTTGTACACTTTCAAAAATTGTTGTAGACCTACGTTATGAATGACTGAAACACACTAACAATTGAATTCTCAATTTTGAAAAACTTTTTGTTCAGAACCACTTGGTATTTATAATTTAGTTTCGAATGTACTAGAAAACTTAACGTTAACTTAGAATTTTCTAGTCGTTCTACCCACTTTAGCTAACAAAAAAGTACAATATTAAAAACATAGCTTACAACAATTACACACACATATACTATCTTCCTCAAAAGTCAAATTGCCTTATTGTCCTCGCATATTTAATAGAATTTTTCACGTATAGTGAAATTTTGAGTCTCTGCTGTTAAGAAAACACCATGGCAGACCACCATCCAAGACCGTTAGCTAGCTGTACCTCTCAAGCTTTTGTTTTATAAGGTAATAGGAGTATATACAGAGTTCCCGGCACTGCTTTTTGGCGTAGCAAATAGAATTTTTCCAACTATATAAATTGCAAATTTTAATGATATTCAAGTTTAGATTTGCTACATTTTATATAATCTAAGCTGTAAAAACACGGTTATAAATAAATTAATTTTCCTAAAATATTCCATTTAAAATGTTTAGTGGCTCGAAACTCCACTTAAATATTTCTACTTGGTTATAACTTACACAGAACTTAGTTAGGACTAAAGTTTTAAAACCTGAGACATTATTTACTAGCGTCGACTTGCACACACACCATCGTCTTCAGTGAATATCTGTTGTAGAAAAACCTAGATTTTTTCTAGCCTACTATTTAAAACAAAAGCGAGAAAAATGTGTAATTATCTACACAGAGCCGTACTGCTGATTTCATAACTCATTAAAGGTTAAAAAACCAGGAGCACGAACGTTTTCACGAGCTACGTGCATGTCATCATGAACTTTTGGTTGCAAGTACAAACCAGACATTAACCTCCTAATGTGTCAACACTATGTAACATACTGCGCATGTCCTAATATTTTCTTCCGTTGAAAATGAAAAAAACAAATAGTTCCATTGCTTTTAATCACTATGAAGGGTAAATAGGATAGTCTGTTTCATTTCCATTAACGCCTCATTAATTTTTCCCACCAGAAGATTATTAGTGCTAAGAAAACTAAACTATCAAATTCCTTACTTCAAAATGGCATACCCTGTTGTCAGTCAGTGATGCAGAAATATCGCTCAAATGTTACTTAATGAGAATATTAACCTTAAAAAACACACACATTAATATAAATTTAGGTTTCATATTAGTATATAAAATGAGGGACAGCTACATAATCCAGTATTTTACTGAGTGACAGGATAGTTGTAAACATCCAGAAAACGATTATAATAAATCAACGCGTTCACTTCAGACTGACAATTTGTTACATACTGACAAGGATTATAACATATACAAATGTTACTTGGATTCGTTACTGGTCAATTTATTTCTGTGTAAGTATTTAACGTGTCAGAGTTGGAATTTCTCGCATGAAATAGAAAAATGAAAAATAATAAATTAAGTTGGAATTTCTTCTATCGTATGTAAATAACTTGTGACTATCGTATGAATAATATCCAAAGTAACTAACAGCTCATGAATGTAATGAGTATACCATGTACTGCTCTCATAAACATGACAAGTATACCATGTACTGCTCTCATAAACATGACAAGTATACCATGTACTGCTCTCATAAACATGACAAGTATACCATGTACTGCTCATGAACATGACAAGTATACCATGTACTGCTCATAAACATGACAAGTATATCATGTACTGCTCTCATAAACATGACAAGTATACCATGTACTGCTCTCATAAACATGACAAGTATACCATGTACTGCTCTCATAAACATGACAAGTATACCATGTACTGCTCATGAACATGACAAGTATACCATGTACTGCTCATAAACATGACAAGTATATCATGTACTGCTCATAAACATGACAAGTATATCATGTACTGCTTGCTCATGAGCATGGTAGGTATACCAGGCACGTTTACATCCACCTGACTGATAACACACTCAGCTAACCTAACATAGAAATAAGCATAATCTGGATCTCTTTAAAGGCATTAAAATAAGTTAGTTGATGAAAGTACGAACGGAGGAGACCGTATTCGAGTATAGAACACACACACCAGACTTTTTATCAAGAAGACCCAGAATCAAATCCCAGTTACTACATCAAAGTGCCCCCCCCCCAGTGGCACAGCGGTATGTCTGCGGACTTACAACGCTAAAATCCGGGTTTCGATACCAGTGGTGGGCAGAGCACAGATAACCCATTGTGTAGCTTTGTGCTTAATTACAAACAAGCAAACTTAATACTACATCAAGGAGACCCTATTCGAGTGTAGAGCACACACACACACACACACACACACCAGACTTTTTATCAAGGAGACCCAGAATCAAATCCCGGTCTCTACTACATCCAAGAGACCCAGAATCAAATCTCGGTCACTACTACATCAAGACCGGGATTTGATTCTGGGTCTCCTGTAGTAGAGACCGGGATTTGATTCTGGGTCTCCTTGATGTAGTAGTTCATTCGAGAAATTTCTACAAGTAAATGTCAGCACAATACTTAGTGTTCAGAAAACAGTGTTTTAGATTCTTGGTATATCACAATGATTAACTTGAGTGTTCAGAAATAAAAGTGTATTGTACTGGCATTTCGTCATGTTTATTGGAATTAGATTATTCATTACATCCTCCAGCATTTTCTTCTTTATTAAATGGGTTGAGATTGTTCAGCACACTGGCCTCCAGCATCTTTATCTCACACCAAACAGTCCCTCAGTAATACCTAAACATTTAGTTGTGGATGTGTTCAGTGCACTTTAACTCATCTCAAAACCGATGCAGTTCATGGGTCGTTTCATCGAGCTCTGAAGATATATGATACAGACCAGTTTAGCCTAACTAAGTGCGGCAAATTATGTTAAACTACTTTATTGTTATAACACTTCTTTAGACATTTACTTAACTTACACAACTGCTGATGTGCATCAACTACTGCATAAAACAGTGAGGCCAATGCAGTATATTTACACTGTTTTATAACTTGTAAGTGACACACATTTGGAAATATTTATATGGTTCATGTCAGTTTTTCAAGCTGGTTAGAATACAACTCCTTTACTGTACTTCAGAAAGACTGGTAATGATTTGCCAGACTTAAAGACGTAATCTCCCTCGAAGACACCACAGAAGATCATATTAGCTACCATGCAAGATTCTGGGCCACTTTTAGTGTTTATTTGATATTTAGGGTTTTCTGATCTCTAGCTTGGGCAAAATTTGGAGCTACGATGTTGTCCCTCTACTACTTTTACGTTAAACTGTATTTCTGCAGTTGACAACACAAATATGGACAGATGATATGGACAGTCAGTTATTACAGAAATGGCCACTTCTGATGCTTTCCATCCACAATTACTTTTATTTTCAAATTAGTGTGTTGCTGACTCAACAATTTCATACAAAATCCAGACATGTGCTCCAGCATGTGACCAATGGTTGTAATGATTAAGGTTTCCGCTGACCAGTGACATTGTGTACTGCAAGTAAACAACCCATCAAATATATATAGACCAAACTTTACAGACAGACTTTGAATACTGAGATATGTACATGCTTTTGTAAAGACCACAGTAATTAACTTTGATCACACTGAAAGAAAAATAAGCACGGTGTGTTCTTTGTTAACTTAATATTGGTAAAGAATATATTCAGTTTCGATGACGAGGAACCCACTTTGAGACTAATAATGGCTGGAGACGGCTTGAATGGGTAATAAAGAC
>NW_013667073.1:266196-279037 GCF_000517525.1 Limulus polyphemus
TTGCTGTTATGTTAAACTTATATTAAAGTTTTGCTTCATTACCCATTCAAGCCGTCTCCAGCCATTATTAATATATTCAGTTTATTTTTTCAACTAAAATAC
Organism: Limulus polyphemus; assembly: GCF_000517525.1. Lineage (NCBI taxonomy): Eukaryota > Metazoa > Arthropoda > Merostomata > Xiphosura > Limulidae > Limulus > Limulus polyphemus. Next base: position 266,299 of record NW_013667073.1, read on the forward strand.
GAGAGGGCGTGCATATTTTCATTGTATAAAAGTTAAGTAGGAGATGATTTTAAGTATTTATTCACAGTGTATTTGCTTTAAAAGACAAGCTGGTGTTGTGAACAAGAAAGTTAGAAGACCTTCAGTGTTTGTAAAGCGGGGTTGGCTTAATTTCAGCACGAAACGTAGGGACCCAGTGCTCTGCCTCAGCAACCAAATAATAGAGAAATAAGCTCGAATTTATGGGAGATGGCTACAGATATTGACTAGTAATGCCATTGCAACGGACAGGGGTTTGGCTAAAGTAGTTGTATGTTGTTTCAAGGGTATTTCAAACAGTGTATACATAGTAGACAACCTCATCATAGAAGCCAAGACGTCCCCCTAATTTGGAAACAGACGAGAGCAGTCCGTTAAAGCCAAATCACGATGCAATTGCATGTTTAAGTGTCTCATAAGAGCCTAGTGAATTAAACATCCAAATATGCTTAAGACACTGCATTTTCACAATAGTGGAGTAAGTGCATTTACTATTTCCACTATGAAAATTGACACATACGAAACATCTGAACTAGAATATCTTTCCTAGTAAAAGTTTGGACGTACCTGATTGGCTATGATACTTAACTCTACATTACTTTTTAGACTCTTCAGCTATCGGTAGCTGAATTGACCCGAGCTTCCATTCCGGACGTTTAACATAAAAAAACAACAAAAACATAATCAATGACTACTGGCTATCTTGTTTTGAAGATTGGGACCAGCCAAGAGACCCTTATTACCACGACTGTTATAAAAAATGGTGGAAAATGATAGTCGACCCTGAATATGAAAAACTCCCCTACGTACCCATTTATTTCAGCTAAAAATATGGACCTTGATGGTGAACCAGCAGAGATGGAGAACAGCCATCTCACTTTGAACACTGAAGCTGCTGATTTAGCCTCCACCACAACTGTGATAATCTACAACCTGTACCATGAGGTTCAAGGCTAATGAACCTATCACTCCAATCAAAACATCCACTACCAACTCCTTGCCTAGATCAACAGCTTCTACAAGCTGTGTTTTAAACAAAAAGGGACAAGACTTCGGTCTACTGTTGGGTCAAATGATATTCGTCATCAGGACATCACTGTCATAAGATTACAAGAGAACCTACAGATCACTCATTTCATTCATCGAAACAGAAAAAAAAAGAGCTCATAGCAGACTGAAAGATCAGTCATCACGTATTTAAGTCTCTTCTACCAATGAAAAGATATGTCAGATCATTTCCTCATGCTGACATAGCAACACCAAGATTCAGTATCTAATGATCTCGGCGACAAATAACCTAAGGTAAAATAACAGCTTGCACATGACCTACTCAGTAGACAAGCGATAACTGAACAACGATGACAGTCAGTCAAAAAGGCTACTGACATAGTCTCTCAACAAATTGTTTTCGGAACAAAACACCACTATAAAAAACTTTAGCCAAAAAAAAAAGTCAGGATGGCTTGCCAGACACTACATGTTTTTTTGTTGTTGTTATATATATATATATATATTCATATCTATTTATTTATTTATTTATAGCATCAAATTTCATTTGCAAACAATAAACGTTATGAATTTAGAAATTGTGATTTTATTAGCTGTCAATACATGTTGCAGTTAGCTTGGCTACAAACTTACGAAGCACAGTAAAAATTACATACTTCAGACATTGCAAGAAAATTACGAGTGAATGTGTATATTCACAACATGGCATGATTTTTACTCCCTTTACTTGCAAATAGATGTATAAAGATATAAAAAGCTTTACTCGCACGTGCAAGTTCTAATTTATGTTATTACTACTTAATTAAAGAGCTGTCCTGTTAGCAACCAACGTATCGGATAGACGATATAGAGAAACAAACACAAGTCAACCACGTGGCAGCGACATTTCTTGAGCCACGTAGATAAAATATGTAAAAAGTCCACATAATTCTAAAGAAGAGCAGTGACAACGAGTTCGAGCGAACTACGCCACAACCATGAACCGAAATATAATACAGTTGTGTTAATTGTTCCAAGGTCATAACTTAGTGAATATACTATATTTTGTTTAACTGTTTTAATTACCTTACAACACTTCCTTTCCCTAAAATTCTTATCTATCGATGGTAGTTATAAACAAGAAAAAACTGGTAACGACTTCTGCTGAGTAACAATATCCGTGGAAACCTGGGAACAACTGCTTACTACCGACTAGTTTGGAGTATTGTTTTACTGTTGTTACCAGTTTATTCAGCTATCACTTCAGATATACGTTAGTTACTTCTACTGATTAGTTTCAAGTATTAATCCCATGGGTGCTATTCCTGGGTATAAGTTTGGTTTGTTTTGAGGGCTACTCGAGGGCATCTGCGCTGGCCGTCCCTAATTTAGCAGTGTAAGACTAGAGGAAAGGCAGCTAGTCATCACTACCCACCTCCAACTCTTAGGCTACTCTTTTACTAACAAATAGTGGGATTCACCGGAACATTATAAGGTTCCCACGGCTGAAAAGGTGAACATGTTTGATGGGGCGGAGATTCGAACCCGCAATTATTCATCAAAGTGCAAGTTCGATTTCTTTAGGAGAATTGCGAATTTACTAATAACGCAGTAAAATAATCACTTTGGTAATATCTGAATTTCTTTAATTTACTGATAAATCTACGGCACCAAAATTAACTTTTTACACAAAATATGCTAAAATGAATAAACCACGAACACGTATATTTTTTTATTTGAAACAGTTATATACGATACCTACTTTTGTTCCGATTATAAGTAGTTTATAGGACAGCATACAGATATCGCAACAAAAGTGTTAATAAAACCTTAAATTCGATTATCAATATTTTTAGAATACACTTTTTCGTTTCTACCACTGAAGAAGAAATAACATGTTTAACAAAGATTTTAGTACTGTTACTTTTATTCCCGAAAACTTACCAGAAATCACGATTTAAATATTTAAGCCCGGCTTTAAATCTGCCTGAAACGTACAGGCAGCCAAGCCTTACGTACACGTACTGATAGGGTGGAAACGAGCCTGAAAACTCTTGTAAAGATAAGCAATTACAGAAAACAACAACAAAAAAGAAAAAACGGGGTAAAGAATAAGAGAAAATATAGTTTATTATCCCAACTTGAGAATGTTACGCAGACTGTGCCCCCCCCCATATTATAACCTGCATGTACATGCTACTTTTTATGCTGACTTTTGGTATAATTTTCACATTATCTTGGTCAATCACTGTTTTTTTGTTGTTGTTTTTTTGGGGTGGGGGGTCTGATGATAATTGTACAATTCATTACATTTCATAAGTTGCAACGGTTTTGTTTGAAAATCTTTTCCTGTAGTATGGTTCTGAAACTTATATTACCCTTTATTAAATAGCTTAAAAGCTAAAGTGATGTTCGTTAGGTAGAATATATGTGAAAAAGTTTAACTATCGGTGTGTCGTGTGCGCGCGTGTACAGGTTTTGAAAATTTGGGTTTGTCTGGAAAGTTAAGGGGAAAAAAATGCTGGCAAGAATGTGGCCACCCTGAATAAGTTAATACCTACTACAGACGAACTGACGTAATGACATTCTTGAAAAGCAAAATACAAAATATGAAAATGATTATAAGATTATAGAACAACAACTTAAACAGTTGTCACGTGTGTAAAATATAGAACTAAAAGTGTATCATTAAAACATAACGCACAAAGTGCGCACAAGACAACTTTAATATAGCTGTCATTGGAATTCCACACATAATTACAAATATTATTCAGAATTAAGGTGTATATATATATATATATATACACACACACACACATACATACATACATATGCACACAAACACACAAGGCCAGGACGTAATAAGAGCAGATAAAATGGGTTACTGTTCGAAAATCAGGCTGAGAATATTGCCTGATGAATTGGAAACACAAATCACATTTATCATTTTTTTATCGCCAGTATTTAGAACATAACTTTCTGTTGAATAGTAACAAAGCAACAATATCGTTCAATGACCTTTTTTTTTTAGTTATTTTCTACATTAGAGAATGATCGCAGCGTTTTTCTTCTTCAAAAAAGAAGTACCAGGCTATTCACGTCACGTTTTGCAAGACGCTAATCTCTTAATAGAAGTAAAAATATAATATTAATATAGAATGACTAATACATAAGACTTCTCACCACTGTGCAGAGGCCTTCATGGCAGACTCTTGCCACTTTCTTTTTTTTTTTTTTTGCTAAACTAATACGACTGAAATATTTAAAGCAGTAGAATAAAATGTAGTATAATGGGATACAGAAATAAAGGCAGACCTTCTGACAGTGACCTTGGTTGTAGTAGCACTTTACGTTAACGCCCAACAAACTACTAGTCTGTACAGTATCGCCCACTTCCAAGTGGTGTTGCTGTTCTCGTTTAAGAAATTCTACCTACAATTAAAACTTTCTAACACCCGACAAAAGACAGCAGAATTAAATCTGCTTCAAGTCACATTCTTTCTTTGAATTCACCCAAATATGCTAACTTCAGAGAATATACGGTTAAATCTAATTAGGTTGGTTAGATCTTTCTCAAAATAAAATGTTCTGTGTTTTTTAATTGTTAAAACATAATAAATAAGCAAGCATGTCTTCTATTCTTTTACTAATCTGATCACGCAAAAAAGTTAACGTTACTAAGTCGTGTATACAGAAATGTGATTTCAAATAGAAAAATCGAGTAAGCGAAGAATATTCCAGAACGTAACATTTAGGTAAAACATTATGCAAAGTTCAAACTTACTAGACAAGAAAATAATATATATATATACATTAAACTATGCCTTTCGAGATATGTACTTCGAATTCTGGATTAATAACACATATTTAAGAATTTTTACAATATAATACGAAACTGGAAAAATGCAATTCGTAACACTTGTACCTAGAATTTTCAAATAACCCGTGAAACTATTCTTTTTACATACTATGAAAATAAGGTAGACGCTCTTGACAGGTGAGCTCTCCAACGGTCTAAACCTAACGTTAGTTGCTAGTTGTATGTCAACTTATTAACATTTTAATGAAATAATTGGACAAAATGAAGACTGTAATGTTTCTCTTTAGATTACTGACGTAAACACAATCGTAAGCAGACATAATGCTGTGCTTTATATATAAAAAATAGACTGATTTGTACACTATAAGAAAAAAACCTGATATACAGTTATCACAAAAGACACCTGTGCAGTACACATTTGTGAACATCCTATTAAAACGAGTGACTTTTATAAATTTGACGTCATCAATGACGATTGGTTTGGTTTATTTGAAATTTCGCGCAAAGTTACTACACAAGGACTATCTGCGCTAACCGTACCTAATTTAGCTGTGATAAACTAGAGGGAAGACAGCTAGTCAACATCACCCACCGCCAACTCTTAGGTTACTCTTTTACGAACGAATAATGTGAATGACAATGTGTGACGGAGATTCGAACGCGCGACCTAACCATCATGACACGCTAGGCCTCATCAGTGATGAATCCAAGCAATTTAATACTTCATTTTGTGCTAATTTTGTGAAGCCGACCGAAATAAATGTAAAAAAGGTTTCACACAAAATGTGTTTTACCAAAGTTAAACATAGACAAAATGCAAGTTGGAAAAGCTAAAATATGCATCTTTATCCACAGAAAATGTATCTTAGCTTAGATCACGTAATTTCGTCTTTAGCAAAAATTTGTAGTCTAAGAGTTTCATTTTAAATTCAAACTGTGCGAAAGTTGATGTGGTACATTGAATTAAAGTGCAACCAATAAAATCCATCTATATGTTTCGTTTTTTTGTTGTTGTTATTGTTTTTTTAAGGAGTGGTTCAACTGTTCAAGATGTTTGAAAATAGAACAACTCTGAGACACCTTTGGAAAATCCTTTGCACGTGCATAACATCAAAACATTTAGGTGACATTAATAAAAACAACAGGTTTCAAAAGTACATTAATATGTAAGCCTATTTTTAATTAAATGTTTCACTTCATTCACCCTTGCAATTTTTTTTTTTTTGAGGAAGCATAAAGGTGTTTTAGTAATTTTTTTTAACTTCTATTATTTTGTCATGAAACTTTATATCATTTGTAACTTTGACTAGATTAATTGGTAAATACATATTTTAATATTAACAACAGACCTGTAAAGATTTACGTTTCTGAACGTACGTAAAATAAATTTTTGATAATTCGTTTTACTATACGACGACCCCAAATCAAGTTACTGTTCCTCTTATTACAACAATTGTGATAGAAAACGTTTTAAGACGAGTAAGAACATACCGGAACACTTCTTTGGAGCATTACTGTAATAACACAGAGACCTCTTCCGTATAAATGGCATAATTACTATTTATGAAGATAACAGATCCATACCCGGCATGGCCAGGTGGTTAGGGAGCTCGACTCGCAATCTGTGGGTCGTATATGTACATGATATATACCGATATCCTGGATATAGGCCTTTGTAATCTTAAATATTCATCACTTTCATCATTCATCATTTACTATTCAATCTCACGAACTTCCCTGTACTCTGGGAGTACTATGTTGTATCTCGTGCATACTGTGCTCCACGTATACATAGAGTTTTATAATTTCCCTTCAACATATAAAACTGACATTAACTTAATATTTTTCTGTGAAATCTATACATCTAGGGGCATGTAAAAAGGTCAGGGCCAACTTTTTAAGCATAACACAAACTAAAACTTCATTACCAACGTTTACACTAAGTACTAGAAGTAATCTGATTTACCAACATTAACATGTAAACATGCACGGTGTGTTGCACCCAAACAGTGAAACAACGGTAGTGCCCTCTAGTGTTAAACGAAAGCTGAAATTTAGTGATGCTTAAAAGGCCTAGACGATAATATATAACATTATACTTTCAAAACAAGAAATAACAAGGTGATATGTTAACGTACCAGGTGTTTCTTTTCCTTGTATTTTAGAAAGGCGATGTATGTATTAACGCGCTGACGCCCAGATTTGCAAGGAGGTCACCTTAGTCTTCTACTAGTTCGTTACACACAGTCAAAGTCTGTCTCGTTTTGGTAGTTCTAGACTTTCCAGTGAAAGATTTCCTTAGAAGTTTCTTTAATGTGTCTACCATTGGCAACAGTTCTGAAGATGTTTATGAAGGTTGTGTGCTCTCTACTTTCATATTCCAACTGCTTCGCGAAGCAGAGTGGGGCATACTAATTTGCCCTTTCGTTCATCTGTCTCAATCTTGTGGACAGGATTTCAAGCTTGTGAGGATGAATTTTGATCAAACTTATAAAACGGGTAATTATTTAATATTGAAAGGTCATGGATCAAAGGTCAAAAGGTCACTGATACGTAGAAAATCTTCCCCAACCTTCTGGACATATTTCAATACAGAATGAATGGATACTGACCAAACTTATGAATCAGGACTGCATAAAAAGTTCTAAACCTGATTAACTTTGGAAGGTTGTGGGTCAAGGTCATTCGAAATGGGGGGGGGGGATAAACAGTATGACATTAGAGGGGGGAATAGGCACTTCATAAATACTAGTTGCACTTATTACTTATGAGAAGACCAAGCGACATAAGTGTTAAATAGACTATGGGAGAGTTTATCCTGTTGTATAACGTATATAGTGGTTAAAAGTCTCTCAGTCTTATTTAGATTTCCTTCGTGTCGATATCTTTCTTTAGTTAGAGAAAGTGCAGCCGCCGTTCGTCTCGTGAATACATCTTTTAACTGAGTTGTATTCGTTCAATATCATATGCAGATAAACTGTTTTTGTTTGATATAAAATTTGAACTTCATAATACATATTCCGCTGAACATGCAGTTACATTGGGTACTAACAACGACCATAAGAAATAACATTTACACAAGCATTATTTTAAATTTTGTCCATAACACTAAAATAGTCATAATTTAGTTTGACATGCTTTGAAACATTTTAAGTACATTTATTTATAGCTGAATTTATCTGAAAATTGCATTTCAGTGACTAAATTACGCGACTTTTTACAAAAATAAATAGTAGAATAGTGGAAACAACAGAGAAGTGCCCAGAAAATAAAATTCTTATGTGGCCTGTTTGTCCAGAAAATTATTTAATTGTACCTATCATAGAGGGTTACAACAGTAGAACAGGGCTCCTAAACTGTCTTGTCTCAAAGGCCCTAAGAACATTGGGCATCCTGACAGAGATACCCTCCACACACACATCCCGTTCAATAAATCCAATTCCGTCAGTAGACATCTCCGGTTCCATGAAAAGTCTTTTGTTAGGTACCCCATCCTACAGAAATTTCAATTCAAGTTGTCAGTCGGGCCCTCTTCCCCCGAGCTATCCATGGCAAATTTATTATTAACACCATAAAGCAGCTTGATAGGGGCTTAACTGGTATTGGATTGTGACAACTGCGGTATTTGCATCTGTATAATACTCTTTAACATCCCTGTACAGTTTCACCTTCCTATACCTTACCGTTTGTGAGATAGGAGATTATATCGAGAAGCTTCCTTTATAATCAGTCACCCTGTATACTATCATGACTTACATAATAGCTACCATGGTAACGTAAAAGATGGTTTACCTTGCTGATAATGACCTGTAATACTAATATAAATAAATAAATATAATAAAATAAAATTGCGATACAATACCTTTACTAAAGTGATTAGGTGAATGGTTGTACAATGAACATATCATTATATACTTAAAACAAAAAGTCAGTGGCAGACAGAAATGACAATTTTAAAATTGCATAGTTCAACAACAGTCAAAACTTCATCTGTTAAGTACGTATTCCTATAGGTCAAAATAGGAATCTAATTCTAACTCGTATTTATTAGAGGGAAATAAAACAGTCAGACTTCCCCAGTAAGCCACTTCAAATGTGCTAACGTTCTTCCCTTTCTTTTCACAAATATTGAGGAGGTTGTGACCAAAGTACTGCCCTTTTTTCGCGAGCATAAGTAGACCCCATTTCCTCCGTGAAAATCACAATGCGGTTGCGTATCCAAGAAGGTGTGTAATGACCAGGTAATCGAATCATATAGCGGTCTGTTGTATTTTATACACGTGACACGTTGGCGCAGAACGAATAAACAAAGCCCCCCCCCCCGAATACCCAAGACAAGTCACCTAGCTGCCCCCCTCACAGGCAGTTCAAGCATGTTGCTTTCATTTTAGTTACAGATCCCCGTTTTATTATTATTCTTACTCACCCCTTTCGCTGTTATAATGGTACGTTCTCTTAGTGTGAACACGTTTTAGAAGTCCGAGTCATTTGGGAGGAATCGCGCACCCATAAGGATCCCCGGCTCTTAGATTGGGAACCCCTGAGCTAGAACAGACATCACGTTTTACAACTATTTAACGTAGGTTTAAAACCATAAAGGTGGAAACATGCACGCTTGTGTCGTATTTTGCTTAGCAAAATGTATTAAAATACAAAAAGTTACACAAAAATAGTCCAGTACACAAGAAACGAGTATCTCGTGAAATACACAATGTTCCCGCCATTAAAAGCTCAGCATACATTATTTAAAGCAGTATGAAAATGAATAATTTTGCTTTCCACAAATAGTGAGTGACATATAAATTGGTTGGTTGTTTAGCGTTTTTTGGCACAAAGCAACTAGGCTATTTGCGCCGACATATAAATAATCACAAATATATTTAAAATAGTTATTGAGAGATACAATATCAAGTACCACGTTACTGAACACCCTGAAGGTATGCAACTGATAAACTGTTTCAAATATGAATACTTAAATATTACCTTTGGTGATATACAACTACTATATTTTAAACCGCCTACATTTTAGTTAACAAAACGTTTACTTTTTTCAGGAAAAAACAAAACAGACCTTGTACAAACAATCTTAAAATGCCCGCCTTTTCTCCTTTTCCATTTACTATACACTGATATTCCCCGCTGTCTTCATGAGTCACAAGACGGAAATAGAGGGCGTAAGAATCAGGTAGAAGAGAGACTTCCGGCACAGCTTCCCAAACAGTCATTTTTCTTCACGCATTTCAACTACCCTTTTGTCTTCCTTCCACCATTCGATCTGTTGGACGTTGGAAGAATCCTCCACTGGACTACAAGGAAGTGTAACATTACTTCCGGCACGAACATAAATCTTCTCGACCTCATCATCACCTACAGTGAGAAAATGTATAAAAATTTAAACTCTGGAAACTTCGATGTTTTATGGTTTAGCCAAAAATATTTGATATTATGGCGCTGGAAAATAACACCAGGTGTAATACTGCCCTAAGTCGAGACTTTAAACGGCTATGACCTAAATCTTCATGCACACACAAGTTTTCAGTTATGTAATGAGGCAATGCCACAACCATACCACTTAGTGTAGACACGTAAATTAATTCTTCCTGTGTGGACAGTAGAAGCATGAAGAGCCTACATCCGTAATTTGTTCAAACATCACAACGGAAAACTAACGACAAAAAAAGATGGTAACTTACACTTTGGGAAATCTTCAAACAGCGTGAGAAAAAAATGCAGTCTTCTTAAAGTGTTAGATACGTTATGATTTTAGAACTGAGACTGTTTAATAACTTATATAATGCCTAGCAGACCATTTATTAACACATATAGATAGTATTAAGATTACAGACCATATTTTAGTCAAACAATTTCTACAAAAAAAATCATTTTTCAACTTGAATATGGTGAGGAAGGAAACTTCCTTTTTATTATTACCCAACATTTTAGAAAACAACTACATAGTAAACCCAAAGTTTTCCACAACAAGACACGAAGCTGCTGTTATGAGCTATATTAGTATTTTAATTTATATATCTGCTTGAGGGAGCTGCATATCGTGATGATGAAATATTTAGAATCAAGGTTACGATATAAATAGTATTGGGTAATGACTGAACAGTTAACGAGAAGTTATTAAGTAATAAGTGAGTTAGGTCAGTAACAGAAAAATTATTCAGTGTTAGTTATCGCGTCTATTCTTCTATTTATTTACTAAACGATATATGCATTTGTTTATTTATGAAAGTTATGCGTGATTTATATTGAAACGTTGTATTTGAAGTTAGGCGTACTTTTAGTTGCAAAGTTTATGTTGAAAGTTTACGTATGAAATTAGGCCTACAGATGAACATGGCTGTAGCAAGTGTATATTGAAAAAATAAATCAATTCGTTATCGTTATGTGAACTAAACTTAGCATTATTTCTACCAAATAATCCAAAAGAACCTGCCCAATGATAGAACGCGCTAAAGTAGTACATTAGAAAACTGATAACTTCGGTTGTTAGCTCATCATTAGTACTGGATTTTGTCATCTAACAGAAAAAAATATTAGTATACCAGATTGTGAGTTGTTTTTACCAAACAAAGTTACAAAAAGTTCAACATAATGATCTTTATTAGTCAAACTTACTTAAAGACGACAACGAGTTTATTTTCAATACTTAAAATATTTTATAACAAAAAAAGAAGTACAGTTGTAAAAACCTTCTTTATAGTTTCTTGCACATTTCGTTGAAAAAAAACTACATTAAAATTATAGAATTGAAGTAAGAACCAACTTATTTATTCTGGATAACAAGGAATGACAGCTTTCTGCAGTATTTTAGTTGAAATTGGTCGTCAGTTTTATTTCCCAGCCGAGAAAGCTTATACTGTTGAAGGAAGAAAGTGAATTTGGTATTTGTCAAAAGTTCATTTATCTAATGATGCCGATATTCGATACTTATTAAAATAACTTCAAATTCTGTAATGGCCTTGTGGATAAGGAAGTTTTTGCTCACACCAATACACAAGACAGTGTAAACTCTTAGAATATAAGGCTAATAAGAAGTTAATACAGCCTACAAATCAGTTGAAGTACATCCACTTTGAAACAAAAGGTTAATAACAGAGCACACCTGCAGGCTCTCTCATCTTCAGTTATTGTTTCTCATGTCAGTTAAGATTAATTTAAAGAAATTTCATGAAAAGTATCATTCAACCACAAGTTTTTGTTTTTAAAAAGGTCAGATCATTTCGTACATATATCTCTACTTGTGAAATACTAATCAAGAGACGATAAGTGCGGTTTCAGTGACAAAATGTAAAATATAATTTTGAACAAATCCTTAAAAAACAAAAATTGTATTTGAAAATAATAAATTATTTGAAGCACGGCCCCAAAGCTCGAACGCTAATTTATTTATTTATTTTTGCGGCAATGGAACGCTAGCCATGGACCCTTTGATTCACAGTCCGGCACGCTAACCATTGTACCATACTCAGCCTCTGACGGAATGGTATCATCATTATTAATGATAAAACAAAAATGAAACCCAATATGAGCCTGCTAAGATCTATGTGTTGTAAAACCTAATCGTCACACTATAACTTGAGTGTATTTAATTTGTAGTCAGAATTTGATTAGACTCTGGCATATAAATTGCATTCTGCCACCGAATAATTCCTGAGGAATTATTTCAAACAAAAGAAAATCTGATAGTAAACGAAACATAATTTTTGTGCACGTTTCTCACCGTTAACTCGTAATAAACCTGCTAACATTCTTGTGTTTGTTAGTACGTACGTGAAAGATTCCTTCACACACCGTAATCTAAAATGGTACAGACCATGCATACTTGACCTCTTTGTACCTTATCTAATGGGAAATCAACAGTGCCTTAGATTATGGGCCAACAGCACAAGACTTAACTCTGAC
>NW_013667073.1:280021-281183 GCF_000517525.1 Limulus polyphemus
TATATATATATATATATATATATACATATATACACATACACACACATACATACGTACTACTCCTTGTGCTGCTGAACTGAACTTGTTTCTAATGGCCTTTACACGAGAAGGTCACAAACCACGCCCGTGCGTGCTACTAGCTACCCGGGTAGGGATCGAGAAAAGAATGCAACTTGCAAAATTTTTCTGTTTGTATGAAAATCAACAGGAAGAAATAGATTAAAAGAATATACAGGCGCGGGGCCGCAAGTGTATGAACTTTTCATTGTTGGGTTACTACAGATACACACTGAAAAGTACTGGCCTTAACACGTGATACACACACACGTACGTGTATATACTTACCGTTAAACCCTCACGTTATAATTAAACTTCTTGAAAGAACAGTAGGACAAATATTCAAGAATTTTAATGCCCCACATCTGAAACCTTGTCTAACATAAAATCAGAACAGCGAAACTAAACTACAAAAGTATCTCTTCTGTGTGCATTAAACATCCGCCAGAAAGATTTATCGTACCGAAAATTAAGATTTTGATGTTAGGCCTATAATAACATTCTCCTCAGATAACGTACGTTTGACAAACGCTGGTAATATAATTATCCTAGCACATTCTAACAGAATTTCACTGCTTTATATTAAAGGTAAATTAGTTAATAAGTGGAATTACTAGGATACAACATAATTTGAAAATATGCTTACTCAATATAAAATATGTACCGACACGTGAACTACAGCAGCTCTTATTATCTACTAAAGTATTGCTATTATTTTGTAGATGATTCAGGCAGAGTATTAAAGATGATCAAACAAGTGGAATGAGCAGTAAATAACACTTGTAGAAAAAAGTCTTTGACGACTGATCTTCAAAAGCAGCTCAGTAGGTAGAAAGGGCAGCAGTAATATCCATGTAACTACTTCGCAGAGTGTGGATGGATCTTCACCAAAATTGGCATGGAGGTTCATTGGGTCCATGCGGGGGTACGTACAAATTTTCAGTTTTGTGTTTTATTTTTATGGGCGTTTTTGCGGTTTTTACCACTACTTAGCCTCCTGTTGATGGTTTTCACCACATTTGGCACGAAGGTTTGTTGAGTCCATGTGGAGATACATGCAAATTTCCGGCTTAACATTTTTTTTTTGCAGTTTTTATGGGTGTTT
>NW_013667073.1:281546-283521 GCF_000517525.1 Limulus polyphemus
GGTTGTAACTAAGGGGCTAGCACATATAGGCTCTGATTCTGAGGGTTCATGGTTCGCAGATCATTGCTACAAAATCGCGCTCCAAACTGAGGGTGGGCTGCAAGATTGAGAGTCAAATCCCACTACTCAGTCAGAAAATAAAAGCCCAAAAGCTGGTAGTTGATTATATTAACTAGCTGCTTTCCCCTCTAGTCTATCAGTTTAAATGGTGATATTAACTAGCTGCTTTCCCCTCTAGTCTATCAGTTTAAATGGTGATATTAACTAGCTGCTTTCCCTCTAGTCTATCAGTTTAAATGGTGATATTAACTAGCTGCTTTCCCCTCTAGTCTATCAGTTTAAATGGTGATATTAACTAGCTGCTTTCCCTCTAGTCTATCAGTTTAAATGGTGATGTTAACAAGCTACCTTCTAATGACTTATAATAATTAGGTATTAGCTTAACTATCGGTATGTATCATACCTGTCAAGAAGGTTATATGATCAACCTTTCCCGTGTAGAATTAAAATCCTAAACTCGCGTGTGGGTCTGAAAAGAAACAACTGTTTCTGAGCGCCCCTGGTTGTCTCTCAAGCCACTTCGGGGCTTAGTAGATATAATAACTTAAATTACTACCAAGTCTATTCATTCAAGTAACTGTAATACGATCCTGTAGGTCAGTTGCTAAACCAAGTTTTGATTCCCACGTTGTAGTTTAAAAGATCTAACGGTCAACTATCTAAAACAGCGCTTAATCGAAATATGAATCTATTTTTTCTGTGTTGGTTAGTTTAGTTACAAAATGGCGCACAAAAATAACAGCCAAAACAAAATATATTTTAGAATTAAATAATTTGCATACTTAAGGGACATTCTATCTGAAACGAATACTAGAAATTACATGAAATTTCCACTAATGCAACCTATACTGCATAACACGTTGTTATTATCATAACTCACTCTTCTTACTACAGTTTGATGGTAGCAACCACTATAGGTCCATAGCGTGAAAGTGATTTCCAAATATATTCGACCCCTAGTGGCACAGCGGCATGTCTACGAACTTACAACGCTAGAAACCGGGTTTCGATACTCGTGGTGGGCAGAGCACAGATAGCCATTTGTGTAGCTTTGTGCAACTACAAACAAACAAATAAGCCAAATATATCCAACATCTTTTCACACCCTCTAGTGGCTGAACCCAGCAATGCAGGGCAATAAAGTATACACATCTGGATTCAGTAAATTTATATCATTAAGAATAATCCACCAAAACTTGTGGAGTCCAACAATGGGTCGAAATCTTAGTTGCTTCTGGACAACTGAGGCTTCTATTTTCACGGATTCTTATCAAGTTGTAATATTACCAATCTGATAGTCACCCGATTGGCTCAATTTCCAGAGATGACACAGCTTTTGAGGTCAGTATTCCTTATAAAATGAGTTTCACATATTTTCAAAAGTGACCACCAATACGACCTGAGAATGGCTTCGTGATTTAGCTTTTTTTTTTTTTGTCTTATAAAGTGTTTTCTTTTTTTGGTGTCAGATCTTTAAGTTAAATTTATTTCAATTCAAAAATAAGATATCTTTAGGTTAAGATATTATTTTGTTTTTAAGTATATAGATGCTATTTCAAAGTGCTGTTATTTTATTTCATTTCTCTAGACTCAACTAGTTCAAATAACAACAAATATTTTTGTACATTGTTACGCTGTCTATGCATCTTTCTTTCTATCCAAGGCATTGCATTAAAGTCCACTGCCTAAATATTTCTATTCACATTTTTTGTAATGACAAGACATTAAGGGAGGCGCCACATTAGCAGTACATAGTGACCAATATTAAAACTTATGACCGACTCACAGTTTAAGCGCAACAGGTACACTGCTGTGATAGCGCAGTCTTAATAACTGTAACGTAAACTCGACTCACAATCTGAGGGTCGCGGGTTCGAATCCCCGTCATACCAAACATGCTCGCCCTTTCAGCCGT
>NW_013667073.1:284441-287331 GCF_000517525.1 Limulus polyphemus
CCCTCTAGTCTTCCACTGCTAAATTAGGGACGGCTAGCGCAGAGAGCCCTCGTGTAGCTTTGCGCGAAATTCAAAAACAAGCAACGTAAACATTTTACAAAAGTAACACGTAAGAACTTAGCTTTTTCTCGAACATATTTACCCGCTGTTTAAAATATTCATGTCCTTATGATTTTCTTTTCAACTATAAAAGCATCAAAAGCTCCCCCCCCCCGCCCCAGAAAAATCACAGGTGTTTTATATTGCAGTAATTATCTGAAAGTAACATAATTCTAGTAGCACATCTGGCCGTGAGGTATTGAACTCACATATTAATTTGAACGGTAGATGTGTGAGTAAAAGCTTTAAGTATGTTTGTAAAAAGTGTTTTAGAATGTTTCTAAAAAGTAACTTTCCATTTACGCGCAGGGGGGGGGACAACGTCCATATGGGGCGTACTTCACAAGTATGGGATTATCAATATTCAACGTACGAAAGTACTAACATTAACATTTCACCTGAACAGAGGCAGAAGAAAATATCTAGTCTCTTCGTCTTGGCAACATATAATTCGACAAAAAAAAAAAACGAACATGTGTACTGATATCCAGATGTTTCTCTGAAACACGATATTATCTTGCAGTGGAATCAACTATATTTTGAGTTGGTTAAACATACCACGATACGATCTGTCCCATGTATACGATGTACATGTCAGAAGTTCAGCAGTACAAGTTGATACTCCAACACGATGGTAAGAGTACAGTTTACTCTTAGATAGAAACAAAATAACCAGCAAGAAGAAATCACGATAACAACAACAAATTTCAGTAATTAAAACAGAAAAGTTAATTAAGCAAATCACCAGAGAAAGAAAAAAAAGTTTATATTCAGTTAGGTTTCGGGCAGTTTCTCTTCTTCAGAGGGAAGAACTAACTGTAAGAAATGACTGTCTCAAAGTTTCAAAAGTGAAATGTGGAGATTGTAATTAATTTTCTATATTTTTGTTGGAATACTAACACTGTATTTCTGTGACTTTAAAAGTTAACTCACTTTTAATTGCATGTACGCATTCTTAGAGCTTAAAATCGACAATCCAATAAGTAACTCTTTATCTAGTAATTGTTAAAGCTTTCAGTCAGAATCGACAATCCAACAAATAACTCTTTACTTAATAACTTTAAAACTTTCATTGAAGTTTTTTTCTTTAAAAAATAATTTGAATGTTTGTCAGTATCAAAAGTTTTGTTAGAACGTCCAATAGTTTGACTTTTCAACAATGTTATTTCATTCCAATAGTTTCACTTTTTTAACAATCGTTTAATTCCAATAATTTCACTTTTTTTAGCAATGCCATTTCATTCCAATGGCTTCATTTGTTTAACAATATCATTTATTTCCAATAGAATTTTCTTCTTAGAGCTACACATTTAGTTGTTCATTTGATAAAATGCTTGCTTTGTTTGTTTGTTATATTGAATTTCGTACAAAGCTACACGATTGATATCAACGCCACCCGTCCCTAATTTACCAGTGATAAACAAGAGAGAAGGCAGCTAGTGAACACCGCCAACTCCTGTCAGAACGAATAGTGGGATTTGATAGACCACGGTCCAACGTGCGGAGCGAGATTATTTACTTTGTAAGTGCTACCATTGCTCTGTAGTTTAATTTGACAATTTCTTCTCCACAAGTATACTCGGTCTCGCACATGAAAACAAAAGATACCGAAAACAATATTTCATGTCGATAACGCCGACAAGTACTGTTTGTCGAGCACAAATGCTTCTCACACATCCACTTCAACCTCTAAATATACTGTAGACGTACTATCTTAGTTATTATTCACTTCTACACAAAAAGGGCCTGCTGAAAAAGATGCAAGGTTTATAAACAATAGATGTGGAACAAAATATTGGAACCTTCCAAAGTTACATAAGTATATTCAACATATATATATATATATGCAGTATTCAGGTATAAGGCATAATTATCTACCAAAAAAAAAAGACTCGAAGGACTTGGGTAATGGACTCTTCAGCGGTTATTTGTGTAAAAGAAGATATGCACAGAAAGGGTTATAAAGAACAAAAATCTTTCTTCGTCTTCAACGAGTCTAAGGAAAACGAGAAATAAAAATAATAAAAGTAACAGAACACTAAAAAACTTAAAATCACAGAAGAAGAAAGAATTTTCGAAAGGAATTATACTTTTATTTTCCTATAAGGTCGAACTTGCACGAGACGCGGTCAAAATAAGTAAGAGTAAACACGGAGCTGCTTTACAGTTCAATTTGATCGCTGAAGCTGAGAAATTATTTTTAAAACGTCGATTCAGAAATGGAATCAATTCTGATTGGTGGGTTACTTACAAACAGACAAACTAACTTTGGGACTACTCTATTTTCCCACATAACTGCCAGGTTTTGTAACCTCACAGGACCAAAGTGATAGTCGCCAACATACCATGTGAAGTTAGAGACAGCCTAAATTGATTGTGAATGAATAACTGACAATCCTTCGGTAATTTTCACAAAAGCATAACAGGTTTTCCATTTTAAACAGGAACTATGGTTAAGATAAAGCTACACGATTTAGGCACAGCTTCTTCACAAACTGAATTAAAATTCAACTTACTAGCAAACTGATTTCTAAGAGTGTGCTCACCGTGATTGTAGGTAATCATATGATACAAACAAAAGCCAAGAACCTTACTCACAAAAACAATGGGCATAAATATAAATATAGTTCATATAAGTATAAGTATGGTTTATATAAATATAGTTCATGTAAGTGTAAATATAGTTCATATAAGTATAAATATAGTTCATATAAGTATGAATATAGTTTATATAAATATAAATATAGTTCATATAAGTATAAATATAGTTCATATAAGTATAAATATAGTT
>NW_013667074.1:0-12773 GCF_000517525.1 Limulus polyphemus
TACTTTGGCGAATGTTCAAGTTCTTACTAGATGGGGTAGGCGGATATATATAAGAGGGGAAAACGTGACGCGGTAAGGAAGGTGATGCGTGTGGGTAGATAGTGAGTAACTGAACTGCAGTCGGAAGTATTGTTGACGTTCGTTGATTAGCGTTTGTTTTAACGCGATTGTTGAAGTTGAGTGTATCGCAGAGTTATATTCGGAAAGAATAAACCAGTTTTATTAAGTAAATACTTGTGTCGCAAGTTTCGTCGGAACGAAGTTACGGAAAGTTAATTAACAAACGGAGACGTAACAGTATGATAATTTTCTAAATAAAAGTCTGGAGCAGTGTTCAACATCTTAAACTCAATATATTTTCTTTTCATTACTATCTATGTTTTGTTTTCAATTTTCTTAAGTGATGATTATGTGGATCTACATTATTTACTAGAACTGCGAAACGGGAATATTACATCACGAACAGTTTCAGCCAAATCTTTGAACGTTCAGGAGGTTTTATTATCGATTTCCTACCGATTCACGAATAATGCATAATAAGAATGTCCTTATGTTAATAGCCTAATGAAGTGACTCAACGTTATGCGACCTCTAACCTGTATCGAAATTATAACATTAAAATAGAGTTTGTGACAATTTATAAAATAAATTTCCTACACATATTGTATACGTAGAATGTAGGTCAAGGGAACCATTGAGTTTTTCTCATCCTCATTACCTACCGAACTGCGTCATTCAATGAAACTGTAATATGCATTTTGACGTGGAAAAGATTCATGTAAAGTGGGGTGTACTATGTAGAAATAAACAGTGATCCTTTCCAGAGGATACAACTTCCATTAATTGGTGATGGGAATTGTAAATAGTTATTTGGGTAACGCCTGCGTCCCAAGAAGAATGACATTGCCATTTCATGTATATATATATTGCAATGATTTCTCAGTCAAGAACAGATATTTTAGCAATAGTAATAAATTAGATTGAAACACAGATTTAGGTACACTATAAACCTCTATAGTAAAGACGGCACAAAATACGCTTTTTTACTTTAGTTTTTGAGTGCTAATTACAGATACTTTCACTATGGTGTAAATTGAGTCCAACTTCTTTCTTTGCTTCAAATTCAGTCGAGGTCAAAGAATTCAGATTCATTCCGTAATACTTATATGTAAAAACCGTTCTCTTTTTCTGCGGCTCCTACCCAATTTTGAAAACCCCGACCTTTGGTATACTTGACCCAAGTCAATCACATCAATCAAGGTTGTTCTAACTTACTCACCAACCTTGAAATTAATGATATTACTATACCAGCAGAGCGTTAAGGAAACAACCTTTTTTTTTCTAGATTTCACAGAGTAGCTAATTTTTTTTATATTATTTTTATTTTGTTTAACATTGTTAACAGTTTTCCCAGTTCTTTTTTGTTACATGTTTATTGAGAAAACAACAACAAAAAACGTTCTTCTTAGCAGTAAATATAATTATTATAAAATGGACTGAAAATCAGCTTGATGAAAATAGTAATATCCATCAAAGTCCTTAAGAAACGAACAAACGTTAAGCTAAATAATTTAAGAAGATATATTTCATTGCAAAAATAAGTTTGCCACCTATGAGGAAAACAAATAACTTGGACAGAAGAGTAAGAAGGAAAGGTCGTTTTTTCATGGTGCTTAGGCTAAGTCGAGTACTGAAACAAGGTGTTTGGATGAATCTTTATTGATAAACATACTAATCATTATGGGCTACAGCTACTACGACACCCCAGATGGAGAGGACTGTTTCCAAAAAATGTGGTATACCACTAAATATGCCACACTAGCTGGTAATTCATTATTTTTGCTTAATTTAAATTAGTTATTATTATTAATATTAGATTTATATTAAAGCAGCAAGCTGCTACTACTACCTATGTAGATCAAAACTAAAAATCATCCTGATAATGAAATGAGCATAGCTAATTAAATATACGTTTTCTACGTTCATTCTTTTAAATATTGTGTTTATTAATTAATGCATTGTTTCATCAGTTGAGTTGAATACCCTCGATGTTAATAGAAATTTTGTCTGTGAAAGTGTAAACCCAATACTATCTCGCTAGGTGATTTAGTTTAGTCATAAATCCATGTACTAAGCTAACAGTAATACACAACTTTATACTATAGTAAAAGTATAAAAATTAAAATTAAAATAATACCATTAAATAAGTTCTCTATTATAACCAGTACTATTAGTATTAATGAAGTAATTTAAAAGAGAGGGTATATCTCACTTACTGAACACAAACTTGTTGTTAATGTTAGTTTCAAAGCTCAACTTCAAGTGTTGTTGTTGTAGATTTAAGTTTCTGAACAAAGAAACATCAGTATGATATTATTTATAAGATTTTCCACATTTTTCCCTGACAGTAGCTTAGAGGAACCTGACATCTAAAATAAATTGCTGCAAGTGTGTTTAGCTAAAATAAAGTAGGACAGCACCAGTTCAATAGTTAGCGAAAAATTAACGTTTATGAAGATACAAAAGTATAAATAATATTAATAGGAAATTAAATGAATACTTGAATCATGCAGTAGACAGGTAGAATATTGGTACTCTAATTAAGGTATAACCATATTGAATGTAAAACAGTATATTTAAAATACAGTGACTGTCTAACACAACCAAACTTTAGAGTTATTTTAAGTTTAATTTCTGTCACTTAACAAGATGCATGGAGTTAGCAACAGGGAATAATAAAGTAAAATATCTGTAACAGCTGAAAAATTAAATATGACAAGATTTGAGAAGGTTTTATAATAATAATACTTATAAAAGGAAGTCTATACTATACAATATAATCTATTGTTACAGTGATGTAACTGTTAATGTTATTCTTACAAGTCTTAGTTGTGTTATCATGTTAGTAAACATGGCCTAATAGTGCTAGGCTTCACTGAAGTGTTTACAATATACAATAAATATAAATTATTGCATAAGATGTTGGCTACTTATTAATATAAGATTTTATGAGAGATGTATAATTGAGAAAATACTGGAGCTAGCATATGATGAAGTAGAGATATATTTACATATTTAATGTGGATGGACAGAAAGGAGGAAAGCTGTTTCAACATTCTGGACAGTAATATGTTTCAATCATCAAAATATGTGATTAATTTCATATTTTGGCTGATTAAAAGCACTTTTTTTATTTGATAGTAATTGTTATAAAATGGAGTGATTACATCAAGATAAAAATAAATTTGGAAGAATGTAACAAGAAAAAGAAAATATTTGATATTTGAAAAGGAGTTCAGGCATATGCAGTATTGTATGTGTTATAGTTAGTGAATGTTGTGGAGTGGTGAAACAGGCTGTGATGGACATATTCCTACTTTAAAGTTATAGTCTATGAAAATGTTTAAAGTTTGCTGTTTGACAGCCTCTTGTCAGATTATGTGTATGGTAACTAATTACATGGATGGTTTATGAATGGATTATGGTGTGGAACATGTTATACCTATTAATCATAGCTTAGGAATGGTGTGAAACATTCTTTATTTAAGGGTGTACAGATATTGAAATATTATTATGAATATATATTTCTGTAAACATAAGGGGACATATCAGTTTTATACCGAGTCAGTGGATCCGTCAAGTGATAAAGTTCATTTGACTCATTAGACTATAAGTTGTGTACATTACCGTCTAACTGTATATGTGTGTGATAAGCTTCATCCAAGTAAGTTGAGAAATGTATAGTACTTGAGGAATTGTTAAACTATATTAGGGGTATTTAAGTATGTTTGAATACAGTTAAGGAAAGCACTTTTTCTTGGAAGATCATGTACCGACTTTAGGGGATGTGAAACATCAGTTAGTTATATTTACAGAAAGTTTGGAAATAAACTATTAAATTATTGTTTTTCTTTCAATAAAGTACAAAATCTTGCTAATACAAAAAGTATAGTATTTGACCTGTAGTTTCTTAGATATTTTCTTGACATTTTGAGAACTAGGAATCATATTAGTCATATACTGCTTGGAGATGGCTTGAATGAGTAATGAACAAAAACTTTAATACTTTAATTCAAGCCATCTCCAAGCATTATTAGTCTCAAAGTGGGTTCCTTGTCATCGAAATATTAGTCATATGTTGGTCATCATGCATCTTCCCCTTTTATTCTGAAAGATAAGGATTAAATCCATCTTAATTTTCTTATTCAGGTTATTTTTCAATGTAAAGTATTCCGTTCAGAATAAGTTCAAACAGATGTGTGTGTGTATATGCATAAGAATGCTTATGGAAGAATGTTATGAAGATTTAAGAGAATAGTCCCAGACTACTTATGAGTCATGAAACCAGTCTGATTTTATAAGAATAAAAATTTTTACTAATTAAAATGTGCAGGGGTCTTTGACATGCTGTTATTTTTATATAATGAATTATCTGCTTTGAAATAAAACATTCAGCATTACATTTTCAGAATCACTACAAATAAAACTAAATCCATAATTTCTTATTGTACATAGTTATAAAAATATGTGTTTAAAGTAGGTTACCTTTGGTTAGTCATAATCTTAAGATAAAATAATGAAAAATTAAATAGTAGATCTCAAACAAATCTTTATACATTTAAAGTTGTTTGTGTGTGTTAGAATAACAATCAGTGCATATAGACCAAAATAAAAACAGTTTGGTAGCAATAGTTCTATCAAAGTTAGAGTTTTCCAAAGTGTGGGTCTTGATCCCAGTGGGGTCACAAGCACTATAGAAAATTTTATTTCTCTGTAAGATATACAGAAAACAAGCAATATTATATATTTTATTACATTTTATCTATTAAAAATTATATTAATAAAATAACTCTATAAAGCATCATATTTTGATATCTTTGCAAATTGGGATTTTTTTTACTAGTGCAGAAAACATAAAGGAGCATAATTGACTGAAAGATGTGAAAGCCAATTTATGACTAACAACCATGCTTGGAGATGCTATGCTTGCTAAAACAAACACATAGTTTGCACTGAATGTGTTAAGTCACAGTTATCCTTTTGCATCTTTCAGCTGATGTAACATAATTTTTATAATTTGGTAATCCAATGTGTTATTGTATTCCCATCCATTCACTTATGAAAACTTTAATAAAGCATTATTGTTATTTTTTTAATGTAGGTGTTACGTCTCTGTATGTTTGTTAGTTAATTTTTCTACAATACAAGTCCTTTCTTAAATAAAACATGTTTATTCTTCCTCAATACAACTTTGCAATACACTTAATTTTCACAGTTACTCACACTATAGTTCACAACAATTCACTCACTTTCTACTGCGCTTGACTCAATTGTCCGTCTCTATCTCCGCCTGTCAGCAACTATAATTCCGATCTCTGTATTTGCTATCCTCGGTTCCCGCCGACTGTAACTGCTGTCCTTGGTTCCCCACTCTCTCTCTTTCTTCTTCTCCATCTCTCTCTGTCTAGCGCACTTATATACAATAATACCGCCTCTTCTAGAATCTTCTAGGCTCTCAACACGTGCTACCAGCGTCACTTGACTTTCGCTGTCGTTACACACTAACGTTTATCTCAAATCTTCTAGATACCTATTACGTGTTACCAACGCCACGTGACCCCTGCTGTTGTAACATAGGGTTACTGTGAAGGTGGTATTTCTAAGGCAAAGGGTTACACCATGAAAAAAGTTTGGGAACCATTAATCTAAGCAGGGATAAATTTTTGTTTTAAAAGTAATTCAATTTACAACTTACAAGTTAAAGATTTTTGTGATAAAAAAACATGCATTTTATTTTACAGCACTTGGAATCTCAGCTTATGATATCGCCTTAGTGAGTCATCCTCAGGGATATTTACAAGCACTTGGTAGGATAAACTATTGGGTAGCTCCATTTGGTAAGTTACTTCTGCAATGTGATGACTATGTATCAGTGTAGTTTTACTTGCATTTTGACTAAAGTAATATCAAATCACTAAACTTAAGTGCAGCAGTTGAGTAAAGGATAAATAATGCTGGAGCACTTTTCAAAGAGTAATATTTCCTTCATTAAAAGAATATTTGCTCCTATTGAAAATAATTATATGACTTATTTTATTGCTGTAGTATTGATTGATTGTCCAGTTAGTTTAGTTGTAAATTATTAGAAACTGTGTATAATATCTTACAATACTACTCTTCACTATATCTCATAATGCTTATTTTATCTTAATCTATACTACTATCTTCTAGTAGATACTTATAAAGTTTCTGTGTGCTTTTTAGAAGTAAATTAGTACTTGTATAGCATGCAATAAGAATTACATAATAATATATATGTTATGTGTATTTTAATGTTAAAGAAACAAAAAAAAAACTTTGTTACTTTGTTGAACTTGCAAATGAACTTCTGTAAACAAATTTGATAATTCCTTTTATGGGTACATTGTAGCCATAAAGTAGTAAAAATTTTATTAATGCACAAAAGAAATAAGATGGTTCTCTTAACTGTGACAATAATTTGACTCTGTTCCACTCTCCTCTGGTTAAATTCTATAAGTAGGTAGAAAATTAAATAATACCACAAAGAAATGAGGTACAACTAACAACTACTTAAATAGGAAACTGGAAAATAAATGATACGAAAACTAAAATTTCGAGGAAGAAGTACTAAATAAAATATCCAAACATGAGTACTGCCAAACGAGATATGATAGTTAGTTAGAATAGCATAGAGGGAGTCAGATGTGTGGGGGGTGTGTATATTGGCAGAGGTTTGTTGCATGACAATTTGCATGTGTGAATCTGTTAAATCATTTGAACCAGGGGGTACGTGAAAGTGAAAGGATTGTGGCGTGCGAAAAAATTTGCAAATAGAGGGCAGCACTGAAAATAGCTATATATGTGAGTGGAAGTAAGTACCTGTTGGAAATATATTTTCAGTGTTGGAAAATTGTAACTTTGGCCACATAGATGGGGATTTGATGGAGTCGAGTAGTGGGGGAGAAGAGAGAGTCTTCTTTAAGTTATTCAAGATGGTTTTCTACACCTATGTCATTGAGGGATAATAAGGAAGATCAATCCTAATTGGATTACTAAAAATGACAAGGACACAATCAAGGGTAAATGCCATAAGTTAAAGAGGTTTAATTTGACAGGTAGGAGGGAAAATTTACAGAAATATAGGAAAACTATGGATTTAGTTTTTTTAAAAAATTAGGAAATCTAAAAGGCTTTCTTTAATTGTGTTAAAGATAACTAAAGTTTAAAATGTGGATTAGGCTTTTAAACAGGATTTTACTCATACAAAATATCTGATATGTCATGCAAATCATAAAGATGTATGTAGTTGTAGAAGTCTATGCATTTAATGTACAAAAATTTTAATTTTATTATAGTTAATTTTGTGTGTTTAGTATTTGCTAAACCAGATTAAGCTTGCCTTATCTTTTGTTGCAGAGGAAAACTTCTGTAGCTCTCAGACAGATTTATTATGAAAACATTTTCAGGAACAAATAAAATATTTAAAGAAACAATAAAAAAATTCTGAGAGTTGTGGTTTATTAATGGGTTTTTTAAACTTCCCTTGAGATTCTTCCTTTGTTTATCATTGCAAGAGCTTCCACAAATTGTAAATTAACTGCTCAAACTACTTTTTATTTTACATGAACATAATAATCTGCTTTATCAAGCTATATTTAAATATTTCTTATAATTATTTTCAAAGTTGTGCATCATTAATAATCATTCAGACCACATTAAAATTTGTATATGCTAAATGCGTAGACCTTTTGCAACTGCATAAACTTTTTTGTTTTGTTTTTTTGCAGGAAATTTACTGATTTTTACCATAACATTCTAATTGTTTCAACTTCTCATTATTACCAGTGTTTGGTTCCGTGAGAATTGATGACCTTTGCAAATGACCTTGATTACTGAATTATTTAGGTGTTTATGTGGCATATCTTAGTTTTCTTTGACATTTCATGTATTTTTTTAGTGACAGCCACCAGGAATCCTTTGTAAGATATCTCACAACTTCAAATTATATAAACACCATCATAACTACATTTTAGTACATTTACATATGTTCTTAGGTCCAATATTTGCTAAATTTAATAAGGTGACTCAATTTATACTTCTTAGACTACTTTTACTTTAGCTTCTTGATCTTTCCTTTGGGAAGCATAGTGCCTGGGTCTTATTTCTTGGTTTACTCCAAAGCCAGATGGTTGGATATGTCACTGGTATATCTCTAATATTGGAAAAAAGATTTAGAAGCACCATTTACTTTTAAATGTGTGACTCTGATATTTTGTGAAAGTGTTAGCTGGTCTCATGGAATTTTGAGTTCCACATCATTACTTAGAATATCTATTTTCAAAGACTAGTGTTTCTTTGCCCCTTATGGTGTCAGGCATCTCTGCGCTATCTACTGTCCCATTTCCACTTTATTAAGAAGATATTTAGTCAAGAGTTATCATAAAGGTAAAGTATCATATTCTAAACTTGCATATCAGCATTATAGTTCAAAGACAAAAATTTTGATTTCTCATTGCAACACTAGTGGATTGTAGAACATAATGTGACTGTATGTGGTTAAATGTGTAATGAAAAAGTCAGATAGTGTTATACTACATTAATGAAACTGATTTCTGTAAAAAGTTTATCAGTAGTGGCTAAAAATATGCTAATTGCCAAATCATAATGAAAAAAAAGAGGAAGTGTAGTGAAGAACAAAATGTCTAATTCTTGGTATTGTAAAGAGAATTAGCTAAGAGCTTTTCTATAAATTTTACAAACATTTAAGTTTTAAACTAATCAATTAAATATGATTAAATCTCTCACTCTGAAAAAATTCTTTTTTCTGGTTCATGTGAAATTGTTAGTTAGTTTTATTTGTGGCTTAACTCTTTTTTTTATTCTGTTGATGTCCACATTCTTTTGTCATTGATGTTTAGTAATGAAGAATATGAAATAAACACTACTATGTACGTATTCTTGTTAACAAGAAAGATTTTAACAACGTGGCAGGGGGCTTCTAAGTATTTAAAACTTAGCCAGACTAGTACTTTGGGTTTGTAAGTCTAAGAGCTTTATTACACACAAGAAGTGTACTGTAACCTCCTTTCTGTGATAATGTACATGCACACACATATATTACGTAAATTATTGAAGCTTATTATACTTTTGTGTAGTTTGAAGTAAGGTTTAATGTCTTTGACATCATCACATTTTTGATGTCAATGAAACTATGTAATCTAATGTTTTTCTCAGAAGATGGATCATATTTTTGGTTTGATTTAAGTGGAAATGACATCAGAAAAATGAATGTGAATTTTATAGAGAGGTGTGCTGCCATTGTGGTGTCAGAATAAAAATCCATGAAACACTTTTTGTGTTTACTGATAAACAAGACTTTTTTTTTTAAAGAATAGACAAGTTGAACCTGCGATAGTTGTAAAATAAATTGGTTTTATTCACTTTATTTTGGGAGTGGAGTTAGGTACAATAAACATTTCTGATGCTGATTATGTACCTCAGAGTAAAATGTCAAGAAAAAGAATAAACAGTTCTGATTACCAATCACAAGCAGGAAAAAATATGCAACAAAAGCAACAGTGAGACTCTAGAAGAAAGGAAAATGTGTTTTAACAGCCAATAAAAAAGACAAGCTACTCGTCATCAAGCCGAGACTGAGCAAGAGTGGCAATTTCACAGAGACAGTGACCGCATCCTCCACGCAGAGTGCTGTTCACTAGAAATATTAATAAAAACAAGACCTTCATTGGCGAGGAAATAGAGAAAGATATTCTAATCAGGGTCTGAACTGCAAAAAAGCTGACTTCAACTACAATAAATCTATAATTTAATTTTTACTTTTTAATTTTTATGCTCTTAAGCCATTTATCTCACAGAAAATATGATCATTTGACATGTATCATAATATGAAAAGCAACATTTTGATCTTTTCTGTTTAAAAATAGTTAAACATATTGGCCCTCTGTTCAGGATGGCTAGAACTTAGATATAAATTGATCTCAATCAAGAATACTGTTAGCAAAAGTTACAACATCTAGTCTGACAAAGATAAAGGTGACTCCATTTTTGAAATGTCAACAATTGGTCTATGTCAGTTTGAACTTGTTCTTAAAAATAGTAGCAATTCACCAACAAATTTTGATACAATGTGTCAGATCGCAATATTTTGCTGCTTTTGTTTCAACATTTTTCCAAGACCTCAAATTTCCCTAGAATAGAGTTGCACCTTTGGTATTTAATTTTTCTTTAGGGTTAGTTTCATTTTGATCTTATTGGTTATAATGTTTAAAATGTTTTTGAATAGTTCTTATTAATTAATATTATGCTTAGGAGGATTATCTTGCATTGTTGGCTAACTGTTTGGATTTAAGACTAATCTGGATCTCCTAGGCTAGCCACACCTCATGAGATATTATTGAGATTACAGGTCATAAGTATCATAAGCAGTAAGGTCTCCAACTGATGATTTAATTCATTTTAATCCTTGTAAGTTTTAGTTTTATAACTTATGACACAAGCATTTTTAAATTATTTGTCAAACAAGATTTCTTTGTTAATTTGCAAGTTACTTTGAAAATTATTTTAGTCCTGATCTACTTATAATTAGCTTACTAGTGGTGAATATATGTTTATTTGTTGTTTTCTGGTCATTATTTTGTTTAAAAATAATGACTTTTTAACTCAATGATACATTTGTATTGTATCATTCACAGTTCCTTTTTATAACAACTTTTTTCTGTGATGATCTTCAAATGAATCCATATGTTTCATTTTGTTTACATGTAATAGTATATTTTTTCCTTTTGTTTTTGTCATATTTTATAAGCTTTATAATTAGATGTATAGATGTGTTAACAAATACATTTTGGTATGTAGCAACTATGGGAGCTGTGTTTAGTGCTACTACATGTGTTGCAACAAACTTGAGAAAGAAAGATGATCCACTAAACTATTTCATTGGAGGATGTGCAGCTGGCAGCATCATGGGAGCCAAATGTAAGTAGTGGGCTTTTTGTGTCTTGTTGATTCATATTCAGAAAAATGTTTGTTTTAGGTTTTTAAAATTGTAGTCTTTTTTTTTTAATTTATAAATGTTAAAAATTGGCATTGATTTACTTTACCCTTTTTAATTATATGAATCAGTGATTAAATTTCTTCATTGACTTTTAACTGTTGGACCTAAAGGGGTTGGGTACAATTTTAAACCATGATATGAGGTACACAGAGCAATAGTTTTGGATGGAACACTTCACTTATAATATTGGTCTGAAAGACAGATTTTGACAGTCATAGTGCATAATAACTTTTGTTAGTTCTGTGTTCTTATACAAGAGTTTGGTAATGAGGTCTTCAAGAATAAGGTGTCTTCTTACTGTACTGTTTGATATGGCACAGTGTGTGTGCCATGAAAAAAAAGGATCTATCCCTGGGCACCCACAAATATTTTCAAGGGGGGCAAAAAATGTATTGTAGGAGATCAGCTTTAACAGTGTAAGTCAACAGACTAAAATAATATGTGTGATTAAATGCAAACACAAATATAGAGTTTTAATAAAAATTTAAAAAATAATTAGTTTAATTATGATGTTAAATTTATTTCATAATACGTGCAATTTTTTTGTAAAATGTAAGGGGGGGGGGGAATGCTGGCTCTTGACCCTTCCTGCGGGCACCCATGGATATATCTCCACTACAGAAAAAGTATTTGAATTCATAGACATGTTTAGTCAATCATGTAATGTTATTTTTGTTTAGCTTTGAGTTTGAGATCAGAGTGTTTAATATATTGATGTTTTCATACTGTTTCTGATCATATGGTGTGTTTCATCTAATTATTTATTGTGAAGTAAATACGTTAATTTTTAAATACCTTAATTACAGTTTGGCTCTTATCTTTATTAAATGTGTACTTGCTTTAATAAAAAACAAATAAGTTTGAAGGTTTTCTAACATGCAAAGGAAGAAAGTGTATATTATTTTATTTATACATAATTTTCCTCATTCAAATTTACATTTGCTGTTATGTTAAACTTATATTAAAGTTTTTCTTCATTACCCATTCAAGCCGTCTCCAGCCATTATTAAACTTACAGGTGTATGGTATTATTGCGACAGCAGAAGCTGCGTGACGCTGGGAGCATGCGCGCTGCAGTTTCTTGAAGGATCATGAATTTGCCCGGCAACTCTAGTCTGATCGAGGTGCCCTCTTTTTTTTAATATATAAGCCTGGCGAGAAAAATCAGCAGCATTGCAGAGATAGATAATTGAGTCAAGCAAACAGTACGCACCGTAAGTAAAGTGTGTGAATCGCTGCGAATTATAGCGTGTGTTATAAAGGTTGTTAAGTTTAAAGTGACTCTGGAAATTCTGTGTATTACTAAAATTTGTATCGAGAAAGAATAAACTAGTTTAATCAAGAAAGGACTTGTATCACTGAAGTTTCTAGGAAAGAATTTCTACGGGAAATTAACAAACAAGCAGATACGTAACAAATTGGTGTCAGAGAGTGGGATAAAGAAAAAAAGAGAGATGGAAACAAGAAATGGCAAATCAAACCATGACTTAGCAGATTTGATGGCAGCAATATAAGAACAGCAAAAGAAACAAGAAGAACGAGAAAATAAACAAAAAGAGAGACTACAGCAGTGGTTGGAGTAGAAAGAAAATGAACAAGAAGAGAGACTACAACAGTGGCAAGAAAAACAGCACCAGTGGCGACTGTAACAAGAAAGGAAACAAGATGTACAAATGGA